>NC_086446.1:672260829-672562079 GCF_028390025.1 Pseudophryne corroboree
ATTTTAAATACAGAAATGTCAGCCCTCTGAAAAGTATAATCATGCATATGTACTCACTACTTAGTTTGTTCCCCTTTTGAATGAATTACTTGCTCAATGCGGCGTAGCATGAATTCTATCAGCCTGTGGCACTGCTGAGGTGTTATGGAAGACCAGGATGCTTCAATAGCGATCTTCAGCTCTTCTGCATTGTTCCTTCTCATGTCTCTCATCTGTCTCTTGGCAATGCCCCATAGATTCTCTATGGGGTTCAGTTCAGGTGAGTTTGCTGGCCAATCCAGCACAGTAATCCCATGGTCATTGAACCATGTTTTGGTACTTTTGGCAGTGTGGGCAGGTGCCAAGTCTTGCTGGAAAATTAAGTCAGCATCTCCATGAAGCCTGTCTGCTGAAGGAAGCATGAAGTGCTCTAAAATGTCCTGGTAGATGGCTGAGTCAACTCTGGACTTAATAAAGCACAGTGGACCAACACCAGCAGATGACATGGCTCCCCAAATCAATACAGACTGTGGAAACTTCACACTGGACTTCAAGCATCTTGGATTGTGTGCCTCTCCATTCTGCCTCCATACTCTGGGACATTGGTTTCCAAATGAGATGCAGAATTTGCTCTCATCAGAAGAGGACTTTGGACCACTGAACAACAGACCAGTTCTTTTTTCTTTAGCCCAGGTAAGATGCTTCTGATGTTGTTTGTTGTTCAGGACCGGCTTGACAAGAGGAATACGACATTTGAAGCCCATGTCCAGGATCCGTCTGTGTGTGCTGGCTCTTGATGCACTAACTCTAATCTCAGCCCACTCCTTGTGAAGCTCCCCCACACTCACCTGACCTGAACCCCTGTAGAGAATCTATGGGGCATTGCCAAAAGACAGATGAGACATGAGACCGAACAATGCAGAAGAGCTGAAGGCCGCTATTGAAGCATCCTGGTCTTCCATAACACCTCAGGTGTGCCACAGGCTGATAGAATCCATGCCACACCGCATTGGGGCAGTAATTTATGCAAAAGGGGCCCAAATCAAGTACTGAGTACATATGCATGATTCTACTTTTCAGAGGGCAGACATATCTGTATTTAAAATACTTTTTTTTTTTTTATATTTGATTTTATGGTATATTCTAAGTTTCTGAGATTTCGGATTTGGGGTTATCTTCAGCTGTAAGACACAGTCTTTAAAATTATAACAAATAAAGGCTTAAAATATCTCACTTTGCATGTAATGAGTCTATATAATATATTAGTTTTACCTTTTAAGTAGAATTACTGAAATAAATGAACTTTTGCACGATATTCTAATTTTCTGAGTTCCGCCTGTATCTGGATGAAGAGCATCCATTTGCTAAGGAGTCAATGTCAGTACGTTTGCTTCAGAGAGGAGAAAACCAAAAATGTCTCATCACCAGGAGTTGCTGAATTTAAAGAATAGTAGGAATATAAATGGGCTGCAATGTCTATAATTGTAAAGCGCAACGGAATATGCTGTGCGATATAAGAAACGGTTAATAAATTAATAAATGTCGAGAAGGGAAACAAGATATTAACCAGAAAGTTTAATTTTATGGATAGGACACATTGATTTTATTATGTTTTTTCGATGGAAGATAATTTACCAGCTGTATCCATCCTCTCCATTTACTCTGTTGTATTGTTCTTCTCTTGTGTTATGTCCGTCTCCTCGGGCACAGTTTTCCTGGACTGGGTCTGTTGGGAGGGGGGGGCATGGAGGGGAGGAGCCAGTATACACACTGGGGGTTTTGAAGTACCGGGCTCCAGTGGATCTGATTTTTGCCCCATGGTGCTAAAGTGCAGGACCCCAGTATCCACTAGGGACTAGGAAAAAAAGAATTACCGGTAGGTATTAAATTCCTATTTTCCCCTAAGCACGGGCACATCATAAGTGCGGCTACATGGCTTCTTGGAAAAGTCCTAATTTTGCCTCCTATATGATGGTACACACACACACACACACACACACACACACACACACACACACACACACACACACACGGGATAGAGCATATTTCAAGCATTTTCAGAAACTGCTTTTTTATCCTTTCACAAAGTCTGGGCTCAATCCTATTTCAATTATCAGTCATTGCTTAAATTGCAACATACAGTAATGTTTTTGCTCCCATCACCAATACCCTGATTCCTAAAACCTGCTAGCTCACATCACCCCACACCTTTCTTGTACTTTCTCCTACGTGCAGGGCAGTAGAGAGCCTGGCCGGGCCCGGGAACATTTCAGGGGGCGTGGTCTAATCATGGGAGGCGTGGCCTTGCACACTTAAATACAGAATACAGAAAAAACAGTACTATTAGTGCCACCCTGGCCACACTGCAGCCCAGCACACAGCAGTGTGTACTGGGCTGAGGGGAAGAGCTGCAAGTGCTGCTGCCAGGTAAAAGGAGGACGGGACTTGGGCACCTCCATCAGGCATGGGCCTGGGTAAATAGTACCTGCTAAAACCCACCCCCACTGCCTACTATTCAGTATTTCCTAGTAATCCTCTCTTGCCATCCACTTTCTCTCTACTGCCTCAACTTCATGCTCCCATCATTCTCCCTCCCCCAGCATCATTAGTTCACACCTAAATTTCCATTCTCCGGTTTTCATTTTACTTTCTTGTATTGATTGTTCCATCACGTTTTCTGATAGGGGGAGATGTACTAAGCAGTGATAAAAGTGGAGAGGTGAGCCAGTGGAGAGGTTGCCCATGGCAACCAATCAGCACTGATGAAACATTTATAATTTCCATACTATAAGAGTATACAGAGCAGCTGATTGGTTTCCATGGGCAGCTTCTCCACTGGCTCACTTCTCCACTTCTCCTAACCAAGATGAACAGTGAACTGTGGGGGCACAGCTCCAGGACCAGGCTCAGCAAGGACATCCCCATTGCTTCTCAGTTTGCCCCCCACATTCTCCTACCCACCCGTACTAAGATCTGATCAAAATGTTATCCCAATCCTACTTCTGCCACTAGTTACCTGCTATTGTGTTTTTTTTTTCTCCTTCTCTTCATTGCTCGCTTCCACCCCACCATGGGGTAAATTTACTAAGATGGGAGTTCTATTTAAGATGGGATGTTGCCCATAGCAACCAATCATATTCCAGGTATTATCTTCTAGAGGGTGCTAGATAAATGCGAAGTAGAATCTGATTGGTTGCTATGGGCAACATCCCATCTTAAATAGAACTCCCATCTTAGTAAATTTACCCCCATGTGTTTTTCCTGTAATGTTTACCTCCACAGATTGCACACCTTTCCATTGTGCCCTACATGCAGGGTACATCATACTACTACATAAGCATCAGTCTTCCCATATATGAACTTGGCCCTTTTATGGCTCACCTCCCACAGTGTAACCTTCAAAGTGCGCCCAACATGGCTTCCCCATATGGTACACTTGTGGATGGGATGAAAAATACATAGGCCTGATGGTTTTGATTGAACCCTACTCTGAACTGTGGGACTCTGAAATCACTCCCATTTTGTGTCATCTCTTCTAGGGGTTGACTATTCCACCCTTGGTAATCCTACGCTGAGCGCCCAAGATGGCTGCCGCACCTGGTACCTTGTGAGGGTGGAATACACAACCCTTGGAAGTTATTACCCAAAATGCCTACACCAATCCTGCATTATGCTTTCTGTGTGCTTAAGGTTTTCTTTTATGTCTGTGTTGCTTGTCTATTGTTGTATTACTCAAATCCTCTGTATCATGTGCATTGTTTTTGATATCTGTAAAGCGCCTTGAGTCCTGTTGGAGAAAGAGCGCTATATAAATCAAATTATTATTATTATTATTATTATTATTATTATTAAATTAGTTCTTAAAAAGTCAACTTTCTTCTTAACTTCTGGCAACAGAAAAGTTTCCAAGACGTGTATTTATAGCATAAAAATACTTTATTAGTGTCAGCTGGGCCAATTAAATTAGATTAGTAAGAATATTCAAGTCTACTATGTAAAGTGTGTAATTTCTCCTCATGTTCTCTATTGCTTTTAGATAACTAAATAGTTACAGGACCTGTCAACAATGCTCTCGAAAAAAAGTACAGGTTCATCCTAATGTTCTATGTAGCATAATACATCCAATTAGGTTTCAAATATTCCTTAAAACACTCACTCTGGAAAAAAGGGAATCAACAAAAGCATTTAGTAGGATGGGCTTTGAGAGATGGGTCATGGTCTGATATAATTTTATTATATAGAGTACAGCCGATACAGTGTAAGTCAGAGGTTCTCAAACGCTGTCCTCAAGGCACCCCAACGGTCCAGGTTTTAAGTATATCCATGCTTGGCCATTGGCAAGTTAATTAGTACCTCAGCCAGTTTGAGTTAACCATCTGTACTGAGCCATGGACATACTTAAAACCTGGTCCATTGGGGAGGACCACATTTGAAAACCTCTGGTGTAAATTATCAGGTGTCCATAGAGCCAATAAAGTTACTGAGAACAACAATATTTCCATATACAGCTTCATTATTTAGAGGGGGATGACGCAATTGCAGAGATTTGAGAAAGCGTTGGATTAAAAGGCAATGTACAGTAGCTATCTACTTTCAGTTTAGCTTATTGCAAGGTAAATCTGGTATTTCACTCAAAGAAGTTTACAACTAGGGGTAAATTCTACGTTTTGAAGTAATAGAAAAAGAGAAATCCAGAAAAATTTTTTTTTTAAAGTCTCAGGTTGTGAGAGATTTAACTTTACAATAAGCCATCAAAATAAAAATACTTTAAATCACAGAAATCAAGGAACCTAGCAAATCACCAGGGTTAACACTAAGAAAGTCTGTCAGGTCCCATCCTATAAGTTCACTCAATATTGATTGTGCCCTCTTTTAGTATGAACTATAGAACACCTGCATTAAATCAACACCGGAGATTGTTTCCACAATTGTGATATACAATACTGTGCAAAAGTTTTAGGCAGGTGTGGAAAAAATTCTGCAAAGTAAGAATGCTTTCAAAAATAGAAATGTTAATAGTTTATTTTTATCAACTAACAAAATGCAAAGTGAATGAACAGAAGAGAAATTTAAATCAAATCAATATTAGGTGTGACCACACTTAGCCTTACTACAGCCCCTGCGGAGGCTTGTAGGTGAAGGGCTGCAGGGCCACCGCCGTTAACACTGCAGACTCCCATGTGGACTAGCCGCCCACATGTCAGTCTGCTAAAAGTCCATACAAAAATGACCGCTGTCTTTGAGGAGACAGATGCTAGAGGTCATACTTGACCTCTAGCGTCTGTCTGACAGGGAGCCGGGAAGTGCCGGCAGCGGATAACGATGGTGGCATCATGACCCGTAGAGCATGAAAACCCCTGGCAATGAGCATTACACACTCCTAGCAATGAGCATGACACCCAGATCATGAAACCCTGGCAATGAGCACATTATGCCATAGTAGAGCCGCTTATACATGTTACTCTGCAGCTTTTAATGCAGAGAGAAGTACTGCAACAGCAGCAGCAGCTGGGGAAGAGAGAGGTTTGTAGCAGCTAGGGCAGAGAGAGGTGCTGCAGCAGTGGCGGCAGAGAGTGATGCTGCAGGACAGAAGTAAGCCTGTTGCACAGCTACAAGTAGATAGTGAGACATATAAAGAGGGTGGCAGAGCTCCGGCATGTGCTGGCAGCCAGTGTCTCCTGCCGTCGCCTCTGGCCTGCCCTGTTCCCTACCTAGTCTCGAGTCAGTGTGCGCCCCTCTGCTTCTCCTCCTCCTGCTCTGCCTGTACAGTGTCCCGCAGTAAAGCAGGTGGATCAGGCAACTGCAGCGCGCCCTCTAACTTTTTCAGCGCCCGGAGCTCGCGCTCCATTGGAGCCACCCTCGCTACACCCCTGTTTGGCTAACAATCTGCCTTCTGTTACAGCCAAAGGGCTGGAGAGCAGTACAATAATGAGTGTCTGCAGGCAACAATGAAGCATGGTGGAGGTTCCTGGCAAGTTTGGGGTTTCATTTTAGCAAATGGAGTCGGGATTTGGTCAGAATTAATGAGGTCCTCAATGCTGAGAAATACAGGCAGGTACTTATCCATCATGCAATACCATCAGGTAGGAGTCTGATTGGCTCCAAATTTATTCTGCAGCAGAACAATGACCCCAAACACACAACCAATGTCATTAAGAACTATATTCAGTGTAAAGAAGAACAAGGAGTCCTGGAAGTGATGATATGGCCCCCAAATCGCAGCATCATTGATTCTGTCTGAGATTACATGAAGAGCTAGAAGGATTTGAGCCAGCCTACAGCCACAGATGATCTGTGGTTAGTACTCCAAGATGTTTGCACCAATCCCCCTGCTGAGCTCCTTCAAAAACTGTGTACAAGTGTACCTAGAAAAATGAATGTGGTCTTGAAGGCAAAGCGTGGTCACATAAAATATTGACTTGATTTAGATTTCTCTTCTGTACATTCACTTTGCGTTATGTAAAAAAAATCGATTGAAAATGTACTATTAACACTTCTATTTTTAATAGCATTCTTACTTTGCAGCATTTTTTCCATACCTGCCTAAAACTTTTGCACAGTGCTGTAAAATGACCTAGGATTGAGACACAATGGTATTTTGTAAAGAGAGTATTGCATTTTCATTGCCACCTGTTCTCTGCACCAACCCGGTTATGCGCTTTGCATTAGATTCAAGATGGGACAGTATAGCAGCAATAGATACTTCAATATCATCTTATTTTCTGACAGTTTGGGATGAATCCAGTGATGTGCTGTGAGCCTTTCCTGTCATACTCTAGTATATGCCAGAGTTTCGACTATATAAAGTATATGACAAACACAAAGAATATAGTATAAATATCTTATTTGTATTAGTCTAATAATTTTTATATTCAAATCTCTGGAGTAAAAAGTATATGGCAAGTGAGGCAGTGCCTCACCTGCTTCTCTTTTCCGCACATCTCTGATCAAATTTCTCTACATTTCCAGCAGTATATACTGCTGCATCTGTGTATAATACCCACATGTATATATACCATGTATATATACTGCTGCATCTGTGTATAATACCCACATGTATATACTGCTGCACCTGTGTATAATGCCCACATGTACCCTTGGGCTCATCTATTGTGTGGAAGTCCTTTACCGTTGAAGTGGAGTGATCTGGCCAACACAGATGAGGCCAGACCGTCACGCAGCCGCTCCGATTAAAAACATGCTCATGGTGGGCCTGCTTTCACAGCCAGGCTGCAAAGGCAGCGGGTCATCCACAATTGCTGCAACCACAATATAAATTGCGGTCGCAGCCACTGCAGCTCCCCCTCCTCCCCGTTTTCTGGAGAGATGATGTCTCTGCCAGCCTTCCCCCAGCCCACCCACAGTGCCCTGCGAAGAACTGCAGCATAGGGCGGGAAGGAAGAGAGGAGAGGTCTGTCGGCTGGTCAAAAGGGAAGTATAATGCTCTCTCTCACTCGGACTCTGCCTGGCGTAACGTGAGAAAAGGGGGACTCTGCATGACGAAACGTGTGTAAGTGACGCTACTGTGTGGTGTAATTTGAATAATGGAGACTACTGTACAGTGTAATATGACTTGGTATTATTTTGTAGCCATGCACCTTCCCTATGAAGCCACGAACCTGGGGACACTGATGCGGTTTCTTGCACACAGCGCTAAAATGTCTAGTTACGGCACTGGTCCCTGTGTTTCCAGTGAAGCGCTGGACATTTGGGTAGTTTTAACTACAGAACATTACAAATATGATATGTATAAAGTTATAAATATCTCCTTTTTATTATTTTAATAATTTTTCTTGTCAAAACTCTGGAGGAGTATACTGGAGTTTGACAGATGAGGCTCTGCCCCTTATAAAGAAGATCTAAGGAGTTACATTGTGTTATACCACTGGTTCAAATTTAATAGGATTCATGTAAAATAACACATTTAAAACAATGATTACCATCTGTAATATGTCTAGAGCATACTTAAAACTTTATATAAATTGCCGGCCGGTATAAAATGTCCCAAAAAAAGAAAAATATATAACAATTATTGGATTTTAGACCATGAGAGGCTTGTTCATTATAGATAGGGAATGCTGTTAAATATTTTGTCAGCAGGGTAAAAGTCACTTTATAAGAAAGGTGCAAAAGCACTTTACCCATCCACGAAGTCCAAAGGTTTAATAAGGTCCTCCCGACTGCTGGTGCACAATCCTTTTAATTGCAGTCCTATCCGGAGGGACAAACGTAGAGACCACCGCAGCATCCAGCTCTGTTTCCCCAGTCATAGGATGCTTCTCTGTAATACGTGTCACAATTGCAGTGATGCGTTTACCGATCCCATCAACGCACCGATATATTCTATAGTGCAGAAATCCCGTTAGGTGCTCGGTTTGGGGGACTGTTTAGTTCCCGGCTCGTATGCTCCCGGTCAGATTTACGCTTTTCCCCGCCTTTGACTTGTCTCGGCGGTGTCCTCCGAATCCAAATCTTTTTTTTCCCTCCACTTAGAGGAATTTCTTTGCATACTTTAGTCCAGGTGGGGCGAGTATACCCACCCTAAAAACAGCCGGTATTTAGACAACTGACTGGTGCTGGGTCAAATTGATTCTGTCTATTTACTAAGCCTTGGATGGAGATAAAGTGGACAGGGAAAAAGTATCAGTCAATTAACTCCCAAATGACATGTTACAGCCTGTTTTGAAAAATGACTTAGTAGCTGGTTGGTACTTTATCTCCGTCCACTTTAGCTCTTGCCAATGCTTAGGAGCCGATTTATCACCATTCTAATCTGTGGATGTGCTGTGATAATATCATCCCAATCTGCAATGCACTAATTGATTACAATGCATGGATGTATCAATTATTGCATGCAGGGACAGAGCTTATGCCTGCGATGCCACTCTGTAGTTGCTGCTACCACTACCGCCGGCACCCCTTCTCCGGTGCAATGACCCACCCCCCATGCCACAATCATACTCACCAACACCTGGGCTGCCAGTCATCAGGGCTCACAGCAGCAGAAAGTGGGCTGCCACTTTGCAGCATCACTTTACTACACCAGGGTTCACAGGAGCAGCAAGGAGCCCTGATGGCTGGCAGCCCGAACCGGACAATCGATCACTGGTCCCTGGGTAACCAAGTATGATTTATTTTTATTAAACAGATCAACCTGTGTGTCCATCGGACACACACAGCTGATTACACTGCTGGGTTCCTGCACAGCTTTCTCTGCCAGAGAAAGCTGTGCAGGAGTTCACGATTCACAGTGAGCCCTGTGATTACACCAGCTGAAGCAGTGCAGTTTCTTGCGGCGGACGAGTCGCGCAACCGCACAGGGCGCCCGCCGCGGCACTTTGTCCCTTCACAGCTTTTCCTCCTCACAAGTACTCTGTTCGGGGGTGCGGTGTTTCACGGAATGATGCAGTTGCGTTGCGACGCAACAGCGTCATTATGTGAAACTCCACCCCCAAAACGGAGTACTAGGCAGGAGGGCAGTGACGTAACAACAACAACCATGGGGCAAGCAGGGTGCATTGATCCCGCCCATGCACCACCACTGTCCCGCAGCCGCCACCTGACACAAATTCGCCACCGAGCAAGACCCGCCATGGTGCTCGGTGGCATTACTACGGCAGCTCCTAGCATCCCTCCTCGCTAGGGCTGCTGCCGGGAGCATGACTGGGATGCCATCGTCATGCTCCCTGAGCTTCTGTCTGTCCAGTCCTCACCATCCCCTCCTGCTCCTGTCCTTGCTGAAGTTGAGAGTTGAGGGGGGGAGGGGGAGAGACCAGACACACAGAGAGGCATAGAATAAGGGGGTGGGAGGGCGCACACAGACAAAGAATAAAAGGGGGTGGGGGGTACACACAGGCATATAATGGGGGGGCACACACAGGCACAGAATGAATGGGGAGAGGGGTACACACAGAGAGGTAAAGAATAAGGGGGAGCACACACACAGGCACAGAATGAAGGGAGAGGCAGGAGCTGGATTGGCCGAAATTGGAACCGCGATCATGCGATAATACATGGAAACGGGGATAAATCCCCAATCCCATGCATTAGCATAGCTCCAGCAGAACACTTATCGTGGATTATGCTTCCAGTGCCTGAGGCACCAGAAGCTTAATCCCCGATAAATGCCAGTATCGGGGCTAATAAGCTAGCCCCCGGTGATCCAATTACCCCCAGCGGTCATTGACAGTGGGTAATCAGATACCCTCCATAGAATGAAGGGGGAGACGATGCGTGCTGAGACACGACAGACAGGGAGGTGATGGTGTGCTAGGAGACTGCAGACAGCCCTTGCAAGTGACATTGCACAGTCCTGGCAATGATCATGACACACGGCCCAGAGCATGAAACCCCTGGCAACCAGCATGGATCCCAGAGCATGAAACCCCTGGTAATCAGCAGGACAAACAGCACGTGAAACCCTTGGCAACAAGCAGATAATTTAAAAGTAATCAGAAGCTTTACTGTAGGGCATAATGCATCAAGGGCATTGCGGTGTGTGGCATAATATGGTGGAATTAATTTTTTTGCCCTGTGGTGGCCATGATCTGCTGGTGCAGGGTCAAAAACTGGGGTGAAAGGTAGTCTTTTCAGGTGAGGCCACACCCATTTTAGCAAGACCATGCCCCCTTGCCGGGTGCGCAAATCTTTATTTTTTTATATCTATGGGGGGGGGGGGGGGGAGGTGCGCATTTTTAAATCTCGCACTTGGAGCCAAATTGGTTAGAAACAGTCCTGGGCTGAAGCTGGCATAATTATCACAGGGCTCACTGCAGTATTTTTTTTTTTTTATAGTAAATTTGTCCAGATCGCATTTCCCATTAAAAGTATGGCGGAATGTGATCTGGTTACTAAAAAGTGATTTAAAGTGTTTGGAGCAATTTTTCCTGAAAACTGCTCCAAAAGCCCTTTAATACATCCAGGTGATACTAAAATATGAATTGTGAAGAGGGTGTGAACAGCCTTTTTCACATTATTTTGGGAAAAAATTTACATTATTAAATCTGTCCATTAGTAAATAGACCCCTCAGTCCACAAGGGCCCCTAACAGTTCACGTTTTCTAGGTCACCTTTGGATTTCTAAAAGGTCACAGTTGGTCATACACAGAGCACTTGCCGGGTGACCTGGAAAACGTGAACCATTAGGGGTCCTTGAGGACAGAGTTTGGGAACCACTGTGTTAATCGGAAAGACCAACACAAAGAGGGTCTGAAAACTGCAAAAGAACTGTAAAAGATGGAATTCCGCACAGGAGGCTGTTAGACAGCTGCCAATGCAGATGTTTATAATAATAGCAAGATCCCGATATATATTCTGCAGAACAATTTGTAAAGTGCAATAGTGAACGGAGCTACCACCAGGAGCTGCACTTTGAGTGGTTTCTGGCTACTGGGATGGAGTATTAAAGACTGAGGCATACAGAAATGAGTGGTCCCCAGACGGTGGGGCATATGGTGGCTTCAGAAGCAATATAAACAGCCTGATGGGAAGCGCTCCTGTAGATAACACACTTCACCAGGGTGGCTATGCGCCTGGAGATGATCTTATGGGCATGTTATGGAAGTGTCACATGTGTGTCACTGCTGTGGTTGCAAATTCAGGTGCTTTATCGCTCACATTGGAGGCCATACCAGGGCCGAAAGTAGGATTTTTGGGACCCGTGGCAAGGCTGTGATTTGATGCCCCCCATACAAAAAATAAATAAATAAATAAATAAATAAATAAATAGAAAGATCACAGCACACAGACAGTGGCAGGCAGGATCCAGGAACAGGTGCCCACACACAGCAATCCGCTGCCCTTAAATGCAGTGTGCTTTGTTGAGCACTTCCTTCAGACTGTGGCAGACTTTACAATCAATGCAAAATCAGAGACAAACTTGTGGCTGAAGTGCTTGGTTTGTTTGGGTCCCCACAAAACAGCCAATTGGCAGATGACAGGGCTAGCAATGATCTTTACAGTAGCAAGATGTAATTGCCATCCTCGTCCCAACCCTCATCAGTGTGTACATCAACTTCACAGGGTATGCAATCCACTATTGCAGGTGCCTCTGTACTGTGATGTAATTGCTGATAAAGGTCTTCTTCGTGGAATTTGTAGTTCATTTTTATGATCATCATCTTTTTCACATTTTGAGGAAGTTGCCTCCTACAACGATCACTGACAAGGTTCCTGGCTGTGCTGAAAACTCTTTCAGAGTACACACTGGATGGTGGGCAGCTTAAGTAACATAGTAACATAGTAACTAAGGTTGAAAAAAGACAATTATCCATCGAGTTCAACCTATTTGTAATCTCCTATGCAGTCTTATTATAGGACTAGTTATTTTTATGTTAGGACTAGTTATATTAACTATAATGCGTGCCTACGCACCATAACCCTGAATATCTTTATCCAATATGAATTTATCTAACCCATTCTTAAAAGGTGTTGACTGAGTCCGCAGTTACTACTCTCTCAGGCAGGGAATTCCAAACACGTATTGTCCTTACTGTGGAAAAACCTTTTCGCCTCAAAGTGCGGAAACTCCTCTCCTCTAACCTAAGCGAGTGACCACGTGTTCTCTGTGCTGATCTTATAGAAAACAGGTCCCTCCCAAGCTCTGTGTATTGACCCCTTATATATTTGTAGATGTTGATCATGTCCCCTCTTAGTCTCCTCTTTTTCCAATGTAAACATGCCTAGCCTTGCAAGCCTTTCCTCGTATTCCAGCGTCTCCATGCCCTTGATTAGTTTGGTCACCCGCCTCTGAACCTTTTCTAGCTCTAGGATATCCTTTTTGTAATATGGTGCCCACAATTGCACACAGTATTCAAGATGAGGCCTCACTAGTGATTTATATAATGGGAGTATAATACTCTCGTCCCTTGCATCAATTCCCCATTTTATGCATGCTAATATCTTATTAGTCTTTTTTGCTGCAGTCCTACTATGGGTACTGCTGCTTAATTTGTTATCTATGTGAACCCCTAAGTCTTTTTCCAGTGCAGAATTCCCTAATATTACCCCATTTAGTATGTAGGTGTTATTTTTGGTCTTGCCCCCACAGTGCATTACCTTACACTTGTCTGTGTTGAATCTCATTCTCCATTTTGCTGCCTATGCTTCCAGTTTAGTTAAGTCGTTCTGAAGAGACTCAGCATCCCCCTCCGTATTTATAACCTTACACAATTTGGTGTTGTCTGCGAAAATTGATACCATGCTCTCTAGACCTACTGTTAGGTTGTTGATGAAAACAGGGCTGGAAACAGAAATCTTGGGGCCCGGGTACAGTGTTGTCTCTGGGGCCCCCTCAGATTATATATAAGCCACTCTTAACATAAGGAAAGACTCACCTGCGCTGCACTCCCCAGTACCTAGACCCGAACACTGCACAGCAGGTACCATGCAGACCTCACACCCCTCCAGAAGAGGCCGGCACAGGGCACGGGAATCCTAGTCAGGGGAGCTGCCATGTCCCATTACTGAGCTGGACCCGGAAGAGCGGGTGCACACTCGCGCCACACAGTCAGTGTGTGTGAGAGGCTCCTGTCACTCTCTACAGGTCGCTGCCCTATCTGGACAAGATGACTAACATCCCTGCCGACCACTAAGTGGTGTATCCCTGGGGCCCCTCTTAGTCTTGGGGCCCGGTACAGGTGTCCCCTTTGACCCCCCCCTGTCGCCGGCCCTGGATGAAAATGTTGAACAAAAGTGGTCCAAGTACAGACCCTTGTGGCACACCACTTAGTACTTTAGTCCAATTTGAAAATGATCCATTGACCACAACGCGCTGCTCCCTATTATCTAACCAATTACTGACCCAAGTGCATATTGTGCTCCCTAGTCCTATTTCTTGTAGCTTGTAGGTAAGACGCTTTGGCAAAGTTTAAAAAGATTATATCCACCTCCTTACCCTGATCCAGGTTCGCACTTATTGTTTCATGAAAGCCAAGTAAGTTGGTCTTACATGATCTGTCCTTCACAAATCCATGTTGGTTCCTTTTAATGACCTTATTTGCTTCAAGGAACTTTTGAATACTGTCCCTTAGAATACTTCCAATACTTTCCCCACTATAGATGTAAGATTAACTGGTCTATAATTACCTGGTTCAGCTTTGCTCCCCTTTTTAAATATCGGCACTACCTTCGATATACGCCAGTCTTTGGGAACCATACCCGATTTAATCGAATCCATGAAGATCAAAAATAGAGGTCTTGCTAGTTCAGCGTGCAGCTCCATAAGAACCCTCGGGTGAATTCCATCGGGACCAGGTGACTTATTAAATCTTTAACTTTTTGTAATCGATCACAGACTACCTCCTCACATAAATAAGCATTTAGCAGTGGGACATTATATTTGTTGAGATTTTGTGTTAGACCCAGCATTTGGTCCTCTCTGGTAAATACAGTTGAAAAAAAAACCTTTAGTTTGTTTGCTATGTCATTATCATTTTTGATTAAGACTCCCCTCTTGTCCTTTAAAGGGCCTATACTCTTCTCCTTAAGTAGGTTAGCCAATTTGTACAAGGGTCTCCAACTTACCAATTTTTCCTTCAAGTGCTCAAAGGGACTGTCGGACATGAATATTTGTATGCTGTTAAAATAATCCTCTACCATTCTTTGGATGTTGACCATATCAGATGGAGTCGCAGTAGAGAGGTCACTCATTTTGGGCAATTCTTTTAGACCCCACCAGATGTCAAAATGTTTTGTTTAGCAGTGTACTGCGGTCAGGTGAGGCAGAGCCTTTCCTGTCATACTACAGTATATTCCAGAGGTTTGACTATATATAGTATATGCAAAATACAAATATATACATATGTTTTTTGTATTATTCTAATATTTTTTTATAGTCAAAATTATTGTGTAAAAAGTCCATGTGGGCAAGCAAACCAAAAAAAGGGAATCTGTATGTTTTACCAACAGGATAATGGCTGTCGGTATCTGAATCCTGGCAGCGAGGTAAGGAGTCCCCTTGCGGGCTCGCTTCACTCACCACAGGTTATAGTCCCACTTCGGTGGTCGTGTCGAGTTTCTGTCCGGCGGTATTTTACCGGCTATCTCGATTCTGGTATTGGTCTCCTGATCACTGGGATCCCGACAGCTGGTATTTTAACTGCATCCCAAAGAAAACAGGGACAGATGTAACATGTGCAGAAAGATTTAGATTTGGGTGGGTTATATTGTTTCTGTGCAGGGTAAATACTAGCTGCTTAATCTAAATCTCTCTGCACGTTACATCTGCCCCGCTTGCAGTGCACCATTGTTTTGCCCAGTTGCTTGCTTTTTAGTTTTCTAACAAACCTGAATAAGGCCCTATGATAGGTGAGGTAGTGCCTCCCCTGCCTACCTTTCTATGCATCTCTGATCAAAACTCAATAAATTTCCAACAGTATATACTGCTGCACCTGTGTATAATGCCCACATGTATATACTGCTGCACCTGTGTATAATGCCCACATGTATATACTGCTGCATCTGAGTATAATGCCCACATGTACTGTATATACTATTGCACCTGTGTATAATGCCCACATGTATATGCTGCTGCACCTGTGTATAATGCCCACATGTATATACTGCTGCATCTGAATATAATGCCCACATGTACTGTATATACTATTGCACCTGTGTATAATGCCCACATGTACTGTATAGACTATTGCACCTGTGTACAATGCCCACATGTACTCTTGGGGTCATATAGTGTGTGTAAAACTGGCTCCTGTACTAGCCAGCCATTTACCTCACCCGCACGTCCCTGCCACACAGAAACAGTATCCCTGTCTATACGGGTTCACTACGATATGCCGGCGGTCGGGCTCCCGGCGACCAGCATACCGGCGCCGGGAGCCCAAGCGCCGGCTTACCGACAGTGTGGCGAGCGCAAATAAGCCCCTTGCGGGCTCACTGCGCTTGCCACGCTACGGGCACGGTGGCGCGCCACGCTATTTTATTCTCCCTCCAGGGGGGTCGTGGACCCCCACGAGGGAGAATAAGTGTCGATATGCTGGCTGTCGGGATCCCGGCGCCGGTATGCTGTGCGCCGGGATCCCGTCAGTCGGCATACTGTAGACCAGAGGTTCCCAAACTGTGTGCCGTGGCTCCCTGGGGTGCCTCGGGACACTTGCAGGGGTGCCCTGGGTTGGTGGTCCAGGACCAATTCAAATTATTCATGGCCAATATAATAGGCAAAACCAGTGCTGGTGGCTGCCAGTCATAAAATATGTGGCCAAATAGAAGCAAATATTGTCCCTCACCACACAACTGACCCTAAGGATGACATATAAACGCGATCTACTTAATGTAATATTTCTTTCTAAATTTCTCAATAAGAAATTTTTGGCCTAGGGGTGCCGTGAAATAAATTCTGATATTCTAGGGCGCCGTGATTCAAAAAAGTTTGGAAACCACTGCTGTAGACCACCCGTCTATACAGAGTTGAAGGGACCTGTGACTATGCACTGCTTTCTTCACAGTGTCCCTCCTCCACACTGACAGAGCCCATGCCTATAAAGACTTGAAGGGACACTGACCGTGCCCTACAATATCTGCTGCTAACTTTCAGTAAGAGCCCTGCCTACGCTATCGGATCTCACTTGTGAAATGGCGCCCGAATGCGGTGATGGACTTCTATATGCAAGCCAAAACACACAAAATGAGACAATGGGAAGATGGTGTTTACCCTCGTTTTGAGAGCTGGACTCAGATCCCCTATGTCAGAGAACCAGACCTGCTCATCTTTAATTAAATGTCGTTATGGGGGTGAAGTGGTATCAGCACACATTATGTGCACTGATACTGCTTCTCCCCTTCATGTATGAATGAAAAGCGTGTTCAACAACAGGGGCGCCCCCATCTATACCGGCACTGTTATCTACAAGATAGTTGATACATTTCCTGGCATATCAGCGTGCTGACCGTTCTGACATCTGCAGGTGCCACTGCCCATTCATCACAGCAGGGACAGCGCTGTCCGTGGCTGTCTGCTCTGGGCTGCACAGGAGATGTTGTGGTAATAGAGAGATCTCACGCATGCCTACTGAGCCAGCGAGGAGGAGAGATACAGCGCATTCAGCACTAGCCTGAGGAGGTGTGTGTGTGTGTGTGTGTGTGTGTGTGTGTGTGTGTGTGTGATAGGAAGGAGATTATACACCTCGGCGCTACTACTTCGCCTCAGCGACTCACCATGACGTTCCCTTAGGGCCTGTGGACACACGCTGCTGGGACTCGTTACTGGTTTGCAACGTAATGGGCATATACACCATTAGAAGTGGACTTGCGCCCCTCCAGCAGCCCAGGCCTGTAATTTGGTACACGCTCCACCCTGCCCTCTGCGCCACTGCCTCCTGGTTCTCTATCTGTTAGGTTTTTAATATATCCATGCTTGGCCACAGGTGACTTACTTAGTACCTCGGTCAATTTGATTTAACCATCTGTGCTGAGCCATGGATATACCTAAAACCTGGACTGTTAGGGTGCCTTGAGAACAGAGTTTGTGAACCTCTGGGATAGGTCAGGTCAGCATTATGTGGGCTGTAGTAACGGTATCTCCGGAATAGAGCACAATGGACACTCCATAAAGCAGGGGCCAGCGTTTCTTACTCTACACATGCACTGCACCGGTTTGTTTCTTTTTTGTTGCTATGGTAGAGAGGCCCAGGCCCACGGACATTCGTACACATACCACTCCTCGTCTTAGGGCCTGATGCGGAGATTGACGTAAATACAATATACAGTACAGTATATGTAAATCTCTGATTTAATGTTCAGCACATGTGCAGGAGCTGCACCGCGCATGTGCAGATCTGGTCCCGCAACATTGGTTGCAGTGCCCCAAAAACCGCAGCATGATTGACACTGACATACTGCTGGCATTTGGGGGTGGTGACGGGGCAGCAAAACGGATTGTTCCAGAAAGTGGTGGCATATCGGCTGTGCTTTCTGGGCATGCTGAAACCAATGGCTGTCCTTGGATGCAGCTTTACTGGCCCTGGCAGCGTGATTTTGCTGGGAATCCCTAGTAACAGGGCTGTTACTCAGATGGAAGCAGCAGCGGATCAGAGAAGCCGTCAATTTGCATCTTTTTACTTAAGCTGCCTCTTGCGGCTTTTTGCATAATTTTGCACTGCCGCTGCGCACATAGATGCCGTGGAGGAGCCTTTAGAGCCCACCTCTGAATAAGCCCCTTAATGCTCACCTGCTGGCATGCTCTCTCTCCACCAAGTTACTGTATCTGACAAGCAATTAACTATGTCTGCATTTTTTTATCTCCACTGTTTCTTCTTATCCTTTGGAATTTCTACATTGATACTTCTTATAGATGAATAGTTAAAATTACTCCCAGGTCTTGCAAGATATGTATACAGTATAGAAGCACTTATTCAGCATAATTGCATCATCCTTGCCGGGAGACATCCAAAAATAGGATGGCGCTCTAGCCCCTCCCCCTTCCCTACCCCCTGGAACGGTGGACAAGTCTCCTGCACCCCCCATCCAGTCGCTCTCACCCCCTGTGGCATCCACTTACAGAGCACACGTGGGCAGTCTGAGGGTGCCTAATGATGTGATTCTTGCAGAATCATGCCATCGCAGCCCTGACCCTGCTAAACAAACAATGCCTGTTTTCTCTGCACTGTATAATGGGGCAGAGCCACCATGACGTGACCATGCCACCGGACAGCCCACCTTTGCAGTCACCATGCCGCTATGTGCCAACCAGGTGCAAAGTTGGCAAGTATGACATACTGTACATACAGATATGTTGCTGATTCAGAGCTGCAAGCACGTTGCGTGCTTGGCAATAAAATGTGGATCTTCACCTGTCACCTAAATATCCCAAGTTGGTGACATCTGGGCAGACACACAAGTCCCATATACATCTATTTGTGTAAGTATCTGTGATCAGGAACTGCACGTATTTGTAGCAGCTCTATATTTGGTGCAAATGAGTCACATGATTTCTGACCTCTGCGTAGCCTACATTCAGTGTCTGCATGCCCACGGAACACTTATCTTATGTGCGATTTAACTCACCACCCAGTGAAACAAACGTATCTGCAAATGAGAGGTGTACAGCCAGCGGCGTTTCTAGAGAGGAGGGGACCCGTGTGCAGACTCCATGTGTGGGTCCCCTCCTCTCCTGTAGCCGTCACCGCCATTGTTAGCACTCTCAGCGCTGAGACTCTGGCACAGTGCCACCATGCCATTTGGAGTCCTGCACACGCGCTATAGACTCTGGCACTGTGCCAGAGTCTACAGTGCTCAGTGCACTAGCAGCGGCGGTGACAGCTGCACACAGTCACCGATGGACACCGGGAAGGTAAGTATAGAAGAAATGGGTGCGGTGTAGGCCCCCTCTGGACCCAGGGGCCCGTATGCACCGCACACACTGCACCCATTATAGATACGTCAGTGTGCACAGCTCTGTGTCACACGTACTTGCTGAAAGTTGCGTATGCAGCACCTACTGTAAGCATGCTGAGGGGCTCACTTTTATCATTGAGTGATAAAACATGTTGGGTATGATAAATGGTGCTCCAGGAAATAAGCTCCTAACTGTCATGTGTTCAGTTCCTAACTGTCACAGTATCACGTGTTTGAAAAATGACAATTGGGACCTGATTGGCTGGAGCACCATTTAAATCATACCAAACAAGTTTTACCATCGACAACAAGTTTTATCACTCGTTGATAAATGAGTCCCTTAGTTACTAAGGAAAGAAAAGTGGACTTGGTGTATCTCTGAATCAGCTCCATAAACACCTGGGTCACAGTGTAAATAACTAAAAAACAAACAAAATAATATTCAAAAAGAACAAAATCACCCACCACAACCAAACAACATAATTAGTTTTGAAGAATTTAGTGAGTCAAGCTAGACATGAAAGCAGATCAGGTCTGACTGGGCACTATTTTCTTAACTGTAAATAACCCCCAGTGAGTCCCGGGTTGAGAAGTAATGTTATTACATACTAAATAGGCTGTATCCTCTCTACACGTCACATGGATATTATAAAAGAACAGTACACACTGTATGACAGACAGCTCACTGTTGGGTGGCTGTAGAGTCTATGGGCCTAATTCAGACATGATCGCTCGCTAGGGGTTTTTTGCACTGCTGCGAACAGATAATCGGCGCCCATAGGAGAGTATTTTTGTTTTGCAAGTGTGCGAACGCATCTACAGCCGAGTGGTACAAAAAAGTTTTGTGCAGTTTGAGTAGCCCAGGACTTACTCAGCCGCTGCAATCACTTCAGCCTGTCCGGGGCCGGAACGGACGTCAGACACCCGCCCTGTAAACGCTTGGACACGCCTGCGTTTTTCCAAAAACTTCCAGAAAACGGTCAAGTTGACACCCATAAACGCCTTCTTCCAGTCAGTCTCCTTGCGATTGGCTGTGCGAATGGATTCTTCGTACAATCCATCGCCCAGCAACGATCCGCTTTGTACCCGTACAACGCGCCTGCGCATTGCGGTGCATACACAGTTCTGACCTGATCGCAGCACAGCAAAAAATCCTAGCGTGTGAACATGTCTGAATGACCCCCTATAGTCACAGATGTACAAAGGGTTAAAAAAAATGCCTGCTGCTGGGTATAAACGATCCTTTAACTTTTTGGGTGGTATTCAAATGATATTTCATACCCAAACTCCTTTCTAAAGTGATCCCTGTTATCACGCGTATCGCACCCATAGTAGTCAGGTTTAGCTGCGTAATGGGTTGGGTGCCCTCACTACTGCGGGGGTAGCGAGCTAAAATGATTATGCCACTCCCATCAGCAGAAACAGAACGGGTGAGGAAGGGGGTGAAAAGAATTGAATACCACCCGTACAGTCACATTCATAGTTCATTTATTGAGATTGCTAAATATATATATATATATATATATATATATATATATATATATATATATATATATATATATATATATATATATATATATAAATATATAAATAAAAAGTGTTTTACAGGGGGGAAAAACCCACCGATTATTCATTCAGAAGTACTAGAGCAGGCTATACAGCGCATATTTTACATTAACCCTCTACGTACAGTCCACTCCATAAAGTCAGACATGGGAACCTCCCAGACATACCTGAAATAGGCGACACAATATAATAACATACGTGCTGCTGAATAAAAACCAAGAGAATGATCAAGTATCCATATCTAAAAGGATAAATTATTACATGGAGATGATGTGTAGCTGGTGAATGAGTTAGTAACAGGTGCAGAAAGTACAGTATTTTAAAATAATTTCTCTGAACGTTCGCCCAGTCTATAAAACAACAGTCTCTTTTGTCACATACAGAGCATAAAAACAAGAAATTAAAAAGCTGCAACCAGAATAGCAAATATTAGTGACCCACAAACTGCTGTAAAGGTCATTAGATTCCATAAACAGGGATAGATTGTAACACAATAACACATTCAGAAACATTTGTGCTTTAGCTGCAATACTACACCTGTACATAATCCTGTTACCACTATACCTGGGGGGATTGTATACCCTAACCATGAAAAACAAGTAAACGGAGTTTAAATGGTTGAAAAACAACTTTTATGAACATAAAATTGTCATCAATTTTGTTCTGAGTAAAACAACATTTTCTACATAACAGTCTATTGGCAATCAGGGCATAATACACTTTGAGAATTGCAAATAAAACCAACATTTTTCCCACTGTTTTCTGTCAAATGTCCTTGGACAACATACTGCTCTAGCAGTGTTTGCATTGGGGACAGTTTGTGCAGGTCAAGTCATAAAGGAAAGAATTTATTAGTACTATGGAAAATAAAGTAATAATTATTATTATTATTATTATTAACACTTACGTCACAGTAAGGAGCTTTATAGCAACAGAGTACTAAAAAAAACTGTATAGAAATAATTACAATAGCACAATTCTGGGTTATGTGGTTCCCCAATATTGCTGCTAATATAGAACAAAAACACTTCAAACAAGCTTATATACCTACACCTGGATAGGTCTTTCCCTGCCAGAAGACTACCAGAAAGCATAAAGTACAAAGTGCTGCCATCTCTTAGAAATAACTAAAACAAAAAGGAGTTGGAATGCAGGGGACCTGCACAACAGGATTAATTATCTCAACAATCCCTGTTCTGTTCTCCAGCATTAAATACTTACCCCAGCTATAAAGTCTGACTTCTTCTTGTCCATTTGCAGCGCTGCACTTGTGATTATTTCTTGCAGAATCTTTGGAAAAGATAAATATTTACCTAGTCAAAGTTTTCAAACTGCAACAAAATGTAAGTAAAATGTACTTAAGCTACTGCATGATGCTGCCCATTGAGGAGATGCTATTCAACCCCACTTTAGTGAGCAGTCTTTATCTGATTGGGAAGCTGTAGGAAAAGCCGAATCTCACATGATTTGGCTTTTTCTTTTTAACAAGGAAATGGGAATCAATTTGTCAGACTGGTGCTTTTTTTTAAAGGGAGTGTCGTTTACCCTACAAAATTCTCATTAGTAGACTTTTAAATAAAAAAAACTGCTTATGTAACGGCTAGAATACACATATATACATACAGAAAAAACAATAATAAACACACTGGTCTTAATTTAGAAATCGTTAAATACAGGGATAAATAAGCAGCTGTGTTTCATTGTAGTGTGTATGTGCAGATTAGATGGATGTCTGTGGTTTAGGATAAATGGTTGGCACTTATTGTGTTTATATTACTCATATGATATACAAATTAATTTTGATTGAGTTGTTTTTTTTTTCCTTTTTATATAATATGCTCAAATTTGTAGTTTATATAACGCAAAGAATGTCACATTTTCCCTCCCCAATAATTAAGGTTGCCATGATATCCCTTTAATCTGGGACACCTATCATTTACACCGGTTCTGTGGCTTATTAAGACCAGGAGAAATTTATTTAGACAGAAACAGAACCTGTATAATTCAGGCATGCAGTCAGGATACAGACAGCATGACTGCAGCAGATCCTGAAGGTAAGCACAGAGGTTAGAGTTATGGAAAATGGTTTGGCACTAGGGAGAGGGTAGGGGTTAAAACACTTACCAGGATCATCAGGATTTTGACCACCAGGATGCCACGCTCAGCATCCTGACCATAAGGATACTAACTGCCGGGATTTCGTACCCAGCCCGTAATTCATAGGTGTATCGGATTAGAGGGATATTATGGAGAACTACCAATAATCATCACCTAACTAACTAATGTAGCATCTATTCTAAAGTGAATATGTGTTATAATAACTATAAACATATGAGGTCTGGGAAATACCATTTCTCCACTCAGCAACCAAGTATTGGGACGGATTCTGAATTAAGAGCACAAAGCAAAAAATAAATAAATCTGCACCTGGAACAAGCCATGCTTCAATGCCATGGGTGCAAATATTATTACTATTTTTTGCTTGCAGGGTAACTACGTACTGCTTTTGCAGGTGGCTCACAAACGACAACTGTATTTTTACACTATAATTTAGATTTGAGCTAGGACACACCGCTCTCATCTCCCCTACTTGCAGAGCAGCATGGTTCTACCAAGATGCAACGTTACTTGCTTTTGTTGCCTCTGCTTTCGCCCAGGTATGTGCTGTAGGTCCATCTTTATAAAGCAGTAGTTCCCCAACATTTCATGTTTTACATCTCACCCAGCAGGTGCACAGGTGTACTCATTTTAAAAGATCCACAGGTGGAGCTAATTATTTCACTGTATGTGAGGAGACCTGGAAAACGTGATCTGTTGAGGGTCCTTGAGGACTGAGTTTGGGAACCATTGTTATAAAGTGTGTTTACTCCTTTGTGTTTCCTTGTTACAGTGTATCATACCTCCTAACATGACCCTCTCCAGGAGGGATAGAATGCTCTGCTCCTGGGCTTCCTTCTTAATGTATGATTGCCATCACCTGTGATGAAACACATTTCTTATCCATTAACCTGTTCAGAACAGGTGCTGGCAATCATAAATGAAGAGAAAAATCCAGGAGCAGAGCATGTTGTCCCTCCTGGAGAGGGTCATGTTGGGAGGTATGGTGTATCCATATTTGCTCCCATGGCAGAGGCACTGTAAGCACATGATTTTGCAAATCGGTTCTATTACAGGTATAAACAGTATTTTTTTTTATTACATAAAACATCCACATAAGCAGTGCTTTTCTTCTGATGGTACTCAACATACTGAACATAGGCATTAGCATCAGGGTTACATTAAAAATTAGTTATACATATATATATATATATATAGGGATACATTAAAAATTAATTGTCGACATTGTGACCATGTTGACACGAGTCTCAACATGCTGAACATGTTGACATTGTCACCATCACAACATTATGAATGTTGACTTAATATACCAAACCCCGAGTGGAACTAGTGTTCAGTATATCCTTAGTATGCCCCATCATAGTGATATAAACCTATACCGTTGTACAATACATAAGAGCATCCGAGTACTGGGAACATTTAAGTTTGGTACACACTGGTGGTCATTCCGAGTTGATCGCTAGCTGCATTTGTTCTCAGCGCAGCGATCAGGCAAAAAAATGACAGTTCTGCGCATGCGTATGCGGCGCAATGCGCACGCGCGACATACGGACACAACGAACAATGCAGTTTTGCACAGGGTCTAGCGATGCATTTCATTCGCACTGGTTGCCGCAGAGTGATTGACATGAAGTGGGCTTTTCTGGGTGGCTACTGACCGTTTTCAGGGAGTGTTCGGAAAAACGCAGGCGTGGCTGGGCGGGTGTGTGACGTCAAATCCGGAACTGAATAGTCTGAAGTGATCGCAAGCGCTGAGTAGGGCTTGAGCTACTCTGAAACTACACAATTTTTTTTTGCAGGCGCTCTGCGATACAACCGTTTGCACTTCTGCTAAGCTAAAATACACTCCCAGTGAGCGGCGGCATAGCGTTTGCACGGATGCTAAAAACTGCTAGGGAGCGATCAACTCAGAATGACCCCCACTGTCCGTTTTTTGGCTAGTCCTGACAATCAGGCCGATTTTTCGGCCAATCGAAAGCCCCATCTGAGCTACACGCTAAGCGGCAGATGTACTAAGCCTTGGAAAAAGATAAAGTACCAGCCAATCATCTCCTAACTGCCATGTTACAGGCTGTGTTTGAAAAATAAGAATTTACTCACCGATAATTCTATTTCTCGTAGTCCGTAGTGGATGCTGGGAACTCCGTAAGGACCATGGGGAATAGCGGCTCCGCAGGTGACTGGGCACATCTAAAGAAAGCTTTAGGACTATCTGGTGTGCACTGGCTCCTCCCCCTATGACCCTCCTCCAAGCCTCAGTTAGGAACTGTGCCCGGAAGAGCTGACACAATAAGGAAGGATTTTGAATCCCGGGTAAGACTCATACCAGCCACACCAATCACACCGTACAACTTGTGATATGAAACCCAGTTAACAGCATGATAACAGAGGAGCCTCTGAATAGATGGCTCACAACAAGAACCCGATTAGTTAACAATAACTATGTACAAGTATTGCAGACAATCCGCACTTGGGATGGGCGCCCAGCATCCACTACGGACTACGAGAAATAGAATTATCGGTAAGTAAATTCTTATTTTCTCTGACGTCCTAGTGGATGCTGGGAACTCCGTAAGGACCATGGGGATTATACCAAAGTTCCCAAACGGGCGGGAGAGTGCGGATGACTCTGCAGCACCGAATGAGAGAACTCCAGGTCCTCCTCAGCCAGGGTATCAAATTCGTAGAATTTTGCAAACGTGTTTGCCCCTGACCAAGTAGCTGCTCGGCAAAGTTGTAAAGCCGAGACCCCTCGGGCAGCCGCCCAAGATGAGCCCACCGTCCTTGTGGAATGGGCTTTTATTGATTTAGGCTGCGGTAATCCTACCGCAGAATGCGCCAGCTGAATAGTGCTACAAATCCAGCGCGCAATAGACTGCTTAGAAGCAGGAGCACCCAGCTTGTTGGGTGCCATCAGGATAAACAGCGAGTCAGTTTTCCTGACTCCAGCCGTCCTGGAAAAATAACATTTTCAGGGCCCTGACTACGTCCAGCAACTTGGAATCCTCCAAGTCCCCAGTAGCCGCAGGCACCACAATAGGTTGGTTCAAGTGAAAACCTGAGACCACCTTCGGGAGAAACTGAGGACGAGTCCTCAACTCTGCCCTATCCATATAGAAAATCAGATAAGGCCTTTTACATGACAAAGCCGCCAATTCTGACACACGCCTGGCCAAGGCCAACAGCATGACCACTTTCCACGCGAGATACTTTAGCTCCATGGTTTTAAGTGGCTCAACCAATGCGACTTTAGGAAATCCAACACCACGTTGAGATCCAAAAAGTGCCACAGGAGGCACAAAAGGAGGCTGAATATGTAGTACTCCTTTAACCAAAGTCTGAACTTCAGGCAGTGAAGCCAGTTCTTTCTGGAAGAAAATCGACAGAGCCGAAATCTGGACCTTGATGGACCCCAATTTGAGGCCCAAACGTCACCCCTGCTTGCAGGAAGTGCAGGAATCGACATAGTTGAAATTCCTCCGTCGGGGCCTTCATGGCCTCCCACCAAGCAACAAATTTTCGCCAAACGCGGCGATAATGTCTTGCGGTGACATCCTTCCTGGCTATGATCAGGGTAGGGATGACTTCCTTCGGAATACCCTTTTCCTTTAGGATCCGGTGTTCTACCGCCATACCGTCAAACGCAGCCGCGGTAAGTCTTGGAACAGACAGGGTCCCTGCTGCAGCAGGTCTTGTCTGAGCGGCAGAGGCCAAGGGTCCTCTGCCAGCATCTCTTGAAGTTCCGGGTACCAAGCTCTTCATGGCCAATCCGGAACCCCGAGTATGATTTTCACTCCTCGCCTTCTTATTATTCTCAGTACCTTGGGTATGAGAGGTAGAGGAGGAGACACATAAACCGACTGGTACACCCACGGTGTCACTAGAGCGTCCCCAGCGATCGCCTGAGGGTCCCTTGACCTGGCGCAATATCTTTTCAACTTCTTGTTGAGGCGGGACGCCATCATGTCCACCCGTGGTCATTCCCAACGGTTTACCCGCATTAGGAAAACTTCTGGATGAAGTCCCCATTCTCCTGGGTGTAGGTCGCCCATCGGAGATTCCTTGTGGCTTCTGTCATCGCCATCCTGCTTCTTGTGCCGCCCTGTCTGTTTACATGGGCGACCGCCGTGATGTCGTCTGATTGGATCAGTACCGGCTGGTTCTGAAGCAGGGGCCTTGCTTGGCTTAGGGCATTGTAAATGGCCCTTAGCTGCAGAATATTTATGTGAAGCGAAATCTCCTTGGAAATTTCTTCCCTGTGTGACTGCACCCCAGCCCCGAAGGCTGGCATCCGTGGTCACCAGGACCCAGTCCTGTATTCCGAATCTGCGGCCCTCTAGTAGATGAGCCCTCTGCAGCCACCACAGCAGCGACACCCTGTTTCTTGCTGACAGGGTTATCCGCTGTTGTATCTGTAGATGGGACCCGGACCATTAGTCCCACAGGTCCCACTGGAACGTCCTTGCGTGGAGTTTTCCGAATGGAATTATGCTTCGTACGAAGCTACCATTTTTCCCAGGACTCGTGTGCATTGATGTACCGACACCTGTCCTGGTTTTAGGATGTCTCTGACTAGAGATGACAACTCCTCGGCTTTTTCCACTGGAAGAAACACTCTTTTCTGGTCTGCGTTCAGAAACATTCCCAGGAACAGAAGACGTGTCGTCGGGACCAGCTGTGACTTTGGAATATTGAGAATCCAGTCG
The DNA here is from genome assembly GCF_028390025.1 of Pseudophryne corroboree. NCBI lineage: Eukaryota > Metazoa > Chordata > Amphibia > Anura > Myobatrachidae > Pseudophryne > Pseudophryne corroboree. Next base: position 672,288,546 of record NC_086446.1, read on the forward strand.
TGCTGTTGTAGCACTTCCCGAGAGAGTGCTACCCCCACTACCAACTGTTCTTTGTACCTCGCCTTTATCAGGAGATCGTCCAAGTACGGGATAATAAAAACTTCCTTCTTGCGAATGAGTATCATCACTTCGGCCATTACCTAGGTAAAGACCTTCGGTGCCGTGGACAACTCCAACGGCCGCGTCTGGAACTGATAGTGACAGTCCTGTACCACATATCTGAGGTACTCCTGGTGAGGGGGGTAAATGGGGACATGCAGGTACGCATCCTTGATGTCCAGGGAGACCCTGTAATCCCCCTCGTCCAGGCTCGTAATAACCGCCCTGAGCGATTCCATCTTGAACTTGAATCTTCTGATATAAAAGTTCAAGTATTTTAATTTCAAGATGGGTCTCACCGAACCGTTGCGGTACCACAACCACTGTGGAATAGTAACCCCTTCCTTGCTGAAGGAGGGGCACCTTGACAATCACTTGTTGTGATTATAGTGTTGAATATCCACCAACACCGTCTCCCTGGCAGAGGTAGGTGCCGGTAAGGCAGATTTTAGGAAACGGCGGGGGGAAGAACGTCTCGAACTCCAGCCTGTACCCCTGAGATACTACTTGAAGGACCCAGGGATCCATGTGAGAGAGCCCACTGTCCGCTGAAATATCTGAGACGGGCCCCCACCGTACCCGGGTCCGCCTGAGCAGCCCCAGCACCATGCTGTGGACCTACCGGACGCAGGGAGGACTTCTGCTCTTGGGAACTAGCTGTGTGTTGCAGCTTTTTCCTCTACCTTTGCCTCTCGGCAGAAAGGATGAGCCTCTAGCCCTCTTGCTTTTCTGGGGCCGAAAGGACTGTACTTGATGATACGGTGCTTTCTTTTGTTGTGGGGTAGCCTGTGGCAAAAAATTCAATTTCCCAGCAGTAGCTGTGGAAACGAGGTCTGAAAAACTATCCCCAAACAGTTTTACCCCCTTATAGGGCAACTTCCATGTGCCGATTCGAGTCGGCATCGCCTGACCAATGCCAAGTCCATAACCCCCGTCTGGCGGCAATGGACCTAGCGCTTATTTTTGATGCCAGCCGGCAAATATCCCTCTGTGCAGCACGCATGTATAAGACCACGTCTTTTATATGCTCTATTTTCAGCAAAATATTGTCCCTATCCATAGTTATTTTCCGACAGGGAATCTGACCACGCAGCGGGAGCACTGCACATCCATGCCGAAGCAACGGCTGGTCGCAATATAATGCCCTAGTGTGTGACCATATCTTATAGGGTAACCTCCTGCTTTCTATCAGCAGGTTCCTTCAGGGCGGCCGTACCCGGAGACGGTAGTGCCACCTTTTCTGATAAGCGTGTAAGCGCTGTATCTACCCTATGGGGTGTTTCCCCGCGTGACCTATCCTCTGGCGGGAAAGGGTACGCTGCCAATAACCGTTGTAGAAATTATCAATTTCTTACCGGGGGAAGACCACTCTTCCTCACACACCTCATTTAATTTCTCAGATGCAGGAAAAACTACTAATAGTTTTCTCTCACCAAACACAATACCCTTTTTATGTGGTACCTGGGGTATAATCATAAATGTGTAATACAGGATTGAGGCAATGAAAAATGTAACGGGTGGACCTATTTGGAGGGTACACCAGTCTCATCGATGTCGACACTGGAGTCAGTATCCGTGTCGACATCTGTGTCTGTTATCTGAGGTAGCGGGCGATTTTAGAGCCCCCATGACATTTGAGAAGCTGGAACAGGCACAAGCTGAGTAGCCGGCTGTTCCGTGTCGTCGACCTTTTATGTAAGGAGTTGACACTTTCACGTAATCCTTCATAAGTTCAACCACACCGGTGTCGACCCCGCAGGGGGTGACAACATATTTACAGGCATTCGCTCCGCCTCCACCTCATTATCCTCCACATACCTGTCGACACAGCCGTACCGACACACAGCACACACACAGGGAATGCTCTGATAGAGGACAGGACCCCACAAAGCCCTTTGGGGAGACAGAGGGAGAGTATGCCAGCACACACCAGGGCGCTATATATATCACAGGGATAGCACCTATAAAAAAGTGTTTTCCCTTATAGCTGCATATATATTGTATACTGCGCCTAAATTGTGCCCCCCCTCTCTTTTTAACCCTTTCTGTAGTGTATTAACTGCAGGGGAGAGCCAGGGAGCTTCCCTCCAACGGAGCTGTGAGGGAAAAATGGCGCCAGTGTGCTGAAGGAGATAGCCCCGCCCCTTTTTCGCGGACTTTTCTCCCGCATTTTTATGGATTCTCGCAGGGGTTAATGTACATCCATATAGCCCTGGGGGTTATATGTGATGTATTTTTGCCAGCCAAGGTGTTAATATTGCTGCTCAGGGTGCCCCCCCCCCCCCCCCCCCAGCGCCCTGCACCCATCAGTGACCGCAGTGTGAGGTGTGCATGAGGAGCAATGGCGCACAGCTGCAGTGCTGTGCGCTACCTTGATGAAGACTGATGTCTTCTGCCGCCGATTTTCCGGACCTCTTCTTGCTTCTGGCTCTGTAAGGGGGCCGGCGGCGCGGCTCTGGGACCGGACTCCGAGGCTGGGCCTGTGTTCGATCCCTCTGGAGCTAATGGTGTCCAGTAGCCTAAGAAGCCCAAGCTGGCTGCAAGCAGGCAGGTTCGCTTCTTCTCCCCTTAGTCCCTCGATGCAGTGAGCCTGTTGCCAGCAGGTCTCACTGAAAATAAAAAACCTAAAACTAACTTTTATCTAAGAAGCTCAGGAGAGCCCCCTAGATTGCACCCTGCTCGGTCGGGCACAAAAATCTAACTGAGGCTTGGAGGAGGGTCATAGGGGGAGGAGCCAGTGCACGCCAGATAGTCCTAAAGCTTTCTTTAGATGTCCCCAGTCTCCTGCGGAGCCGCTATTCCCCATGGTCCTTACGGAGTTCCCAGCATCCACTAGGACGTCAGAGAAATAACCGTTATTGTTGGAGCTGATTGGATAGTAGTTCATATCTCTCTAAAGGGCAGTACACACGGGCAGAGATGTGTGCTGAGCGATCTAACACAGACCGCTCAGCACACATCTCTCACTGCACTCAGCGCGATGTGTGCTAAGCGAGGGGGGGGGGCGCTCATTTCCAGCAGGTGAAATGAGCGACGTGCTAGCGGCGATAGCATTGTGCGGTGCCGCGCATCGCTGTCGCTGTGGGGCATTCACACGAGAGATCCGTGCTTAATTTCTAAGCAACCTAGTCAGGTTGCTTAGATTTTAAGAACGGATCTCTCCGTGTGTACCCCCTATAAGGCTTAGAACATATCCCCCTAGGCGTTTATTTTGTTAAAAGTTACCGATTTCCTGCCACACTATACTGAATTTGCATATGTATGTATGCCCACAAGAAGAATGACTTGACGGAAAAATGTGGGAAATATGGTCAAATTATCCACTAGAGATGAGCGGGTTCGGTTTCTCTGAAACCGAACCCGCACGAACTTCATGTTTTTTTCACGGGTCCGAGCAGACTCGGATCCTCCCGCCTTGCTCGGTTAACCCGAGCGCGCCCGAACGTCATCATGACGCTGTCGGATTCTCGCGAGACTCGGATTCTATATAAGGAGCCGCGCGTCGCCGCCATTTTCACACGTGCATTGAGATTGATAGGGAGAGGACGTGGCTGGCGTCCTCTCCATTAGAAATTAGATTAGAAGAGAGAGAGAGATTGTGCAGAGTCAGACAGAGTTTACCACAGTGACCAGTGCAGTTGTTGTTAGTTAACTTTTATTTATTTTAATATAATATATCCGTTCTCTGCTATATCCGTTCTCTGCCTGAAAAAAAACGATACACAGCAGCAGCCAGTCACACAGTGTGACTCAGTCTGTGTGCACTCAGCTCAGCCCAGTGTGCTGCACATCAATGTATAAAAGGCAAAGCTTATAATAATTGTGGGGGAGACTGGGGAGCACTGCAGGTTGTTATAGCAGGAGCCCCCAGGAGTACATAATATTATATTAATTTAAAATTAAACAGTGCACACTTTTGCTGCAGGAGTGCCACTGCCAGTGTGACTAGTGGTGACCAGTGCCTGACCACCAGTATAGTAGTATATTGTTGTATGTATTGTATACTATCTCTTTATCAACCAGTCTATATTAGCAGCAGACACAGTACAGTGCGGTAGTTCACGGCTGTGGCTACCTCTGTGTCGGCAGTCGTAACTCGGCAGGCAGTCCGTCCATCCATAATTGTATTACAATATATACCACCTAACCGTGGTATTTTTTTTTCTTTCTTTATACCGTCGTCATAGTGTCATACTAGTTGTTACGAGTATACTACTATCTCTTTATCAACCAGTGTACAGTGCGGTAGTTCACGCCTGTGGCTACCTCTGTGTCGGCAGTCGGCAGGCAGTCCGTCCATCCATAATTGTATTATTATTATAATATATACCACCTAACCGTGGTTTTTTTTTCATTCTTTATACCGTCATAGTGTCATACTAGTTGTTACGAGTATACTACTATCTCTTTATCAACCAGTGTACAGTGCGGTAGTTCACGGCTGTGGCTACCTCTGTGTCGGCAGTCGGCAGGCAGTCCGTCCATCCATAATTGTATTATTATTATAATATATACCACCTAACCGTGGTTTTTTTTTCATTCTTTATACCGTCGTCATAGTGTCATACTAGTTGTTACGAGTATACTACTATCTCTTTATCAACCAGTGTACAGTGCGGTAGTTCACGGCTGTGGCTACCTCTGTGTCGGCAGTCGGCAGGCAGTCCGTCCATCCATAATTGTATTATTATTATAATATATACCACCTAACCGTGGTTTTTTTTTCATTCTTTATACCGTCGTCATAGTGTCATACTAGTTGTTACGAGTATACTACTATCTCTTTATCAACCAGTGTACAGTGCGGTAGTTCACGGCTGTGGCTACCTCTGTGTCGGCAGTCGGCAGGCAGTCCGTCCATCCATAATTGTATTATTATTATAATATATACCACCTAACCGTGGTTTTTTTTTCATTCTTTATACCGTCGTCATAGTGTCATACTAGTTGTTACGAGAATACTACTATCTCTTTATCAACCAGTGTACAGTGCGGTAGTTCACGGCTGTGGCTACCTCTGTGTCGGCAGTCGGCAGGCAGTCCGTCCATCCATAATTGTATTATTATTATAATATATACCACCTAACCGTGGTATTTTTTTTTCTTTCTTTATACCGTCGTCATAGTGTCATACTAGTTGTTACGAGTATACTACTATCTCTTTATCAACCAGTGTACAGTGCGGTAGTTCACGGCTGTGGCTACCTCTGTGTCGGCAGTCGGCAGGCAGTCCGTCCATCCATAATTGTATTATTATTATAATATATACCACCTAACCGTGGTTTTTTTTTCATTCTTTATACCGTCGTCATAGTGTCATACTAGTTGTTACGAGTATACTACTATCTCTTTATCAACCAGTGTACAGTGCGGTAGTTCACGGCTGTGGCTACCTCTGTGTCGGCAGTCGGCAGGCAGTCCGTCCATCCATAATTGTATTATTATTATAATATATACCACCTAACTGTGGTATTTTTTTTTCTTTCTTTATACCGTCGTCATAGTGTCATACTAGTTGTTACGAGTATACTACTATCTCTTTATCAACCAGTGTACAGTGCGGTAGTTCACGGCTGTGGCTACCTCTGTGTCGGCAGTCGGCAGGCAGTCCGTCCATCCATAATTGTATTATTATTATAATATATACCACCTAACCGTGGTTTTTTTATACCACCTAACCGTGGCAGTCCGTCCATAATTGTATACTAGTATCCAATCCATCCATCTCCATTGTTTACCTGAGGTGCCTTTTAGTTCTGCCTATAAAATATGGAGAACAAAAAAGTTGAGGTTCCAAAATTAGGGAAAGATCAAGATCCACTTCCACCTCGTGCTGAAGCTGCTGCCACTAGTCATGGCCGAGACGATGAAATGCCAGCAACGTCGTCTGCCAAGGCCGATGCCCAATGTCATAGTACAGAGCATGTCAAATCCAAAACACCAAATATCAGAAAAAAAAGGACTCCAAAACCTAAAATAAAATTGTCGGAGGAGAAGCGTAAACTTGCCAATATGCCATTTACCACACGGAGTGGCAAGGAACGGCTGAGGCCCTGGCCTATGTTCATGGCTAGTGGTTCAGCTTCACATGAGGATGGAAGCACTCAGCCTCTCGCTAGAAAACTGAAAAGACTCAAGCTGGCAAAAGCACCGCAAAGAACTGTGCGTTCTTTGAAATCCCAAATCCACAAGGAGAGTCCAATTGTGTCGTTTGCGATGCCTGACCTTCCCAACACTGGACGTGAAGAGCATGCGCCTTCCACTATTTGCATGCCCCCTGCAAGTGCTGGAAGGAGCACCCGCAGTCCAGTTCCTGATAGTCAGATTGAAGATGTCAGTGTTGAAGTACACCAGGATGAGGAGGATATGGGTGTTGCTGGCGCTGGGGAGGAAATTGACCAGGAGGATTCTGATGGTGAGGTGGTTTGTTTAAGTCAGGCACCCGGGGAGACACCTGTTGTCCGTGGGAGGAATATGGCCGTTGACATGCCAGGTGAAAATACCAAAAAAATCAGCTCTTCGGTGTGGAGGTATTTCACCAGAAATGCGGACAACAGGTGTCAAGCCGTGTGTTCCCTTTGTCAAGCTGTAATAAGTAGGGGTAAGGACGTTAACCACCTCGGAACATCCTCCCTTATACGTCACCTGCAGCGCATTCATAATAAGTCAGTGACAAGTTCAAAAACTTTGGGTGACAGCGGAAGCAGTCCACTGACCAGTAAATCCCTTCCTCTTGTAACCAAGCTCACGCAAACCACCCCACCAACTCCCTCAGTGTCAATTTCCTCCTTCCCCAGGAATGCCAATAGTCCTGCAGGCCATGTCACTGGCAAGTCTGACGAGTCCTCTCCTGCCTGGGATTCCTCCGATGCATCCTTGCGTGTAACGCCTACTGCTGCTGGCGCTGCTGTTGTTGCCGCTGGGAGTCGATGGTCATCCCAGAGGGGAAGTCTTAAGCCCACTTGTACTACTTCCAGTAAGCAATTGACTGTTCAACAGTCCTTTGCGAGGAAGATGAAATATCACAGCAGTCATCCTACTGCAAAGCGGATAACTGAGTCCTTGACAACTATGTTGGTGTTAGACGTGCGTCCGGTATCCGCCGTTAGTTCACAGGGAACTAGACAATTTATTGAGGCAGTGTGCCCCCGTTACCAAATACCATCTAGGTTCCACTTCTCTAGGCAGGCGATACCGAGAATGTACACGGACGTCAGAAAAAGACTCACCAGTGTCCTAAAAAATGCAGTTGTACCCAATGTCCACTTAACCACGGACATGTGGACAAGTGGAGCAGGGCAGGGTCAGGACTATATGACTGTGACAGCCCACTGGGTAGATGTATGGACTCCCGCCGCAAGAACAGCAGCGGCGGCACCAGTAGCAGCATCTCGCAAACGCCAACTCTTTCCTAGGCAGGCTACGCTTTGTATCACCGCTTTCCAGAATACGCACACAGCTGAAAACCTCTTACGGCAACTGAGGAAGATCATCGCGGAATGGCTTACCCCAATTGGACTCTCCTGTGGATTTGTGGCATCGGACAACGCCAGCAATATTGTGTGTGCATTAAATATGGGCAAATTCCAGCACGTCCCATGTTTTGCACATACCTTGAATTTGGTGGTGCAGAATTTTTTAAAAAACGACAGGGGCGTGCAAGAGATGCTGTCGGTGGCCAGAAAAATTGCGGGACACTTTCGGCGTACAGGCACCACGTACAGAAGACTGGAGCACCACCAAAAACTACTGAACCTGCCCTGCCATCATCTGAAGCAAGAAGTGGTAACGAGGTGGAATTCAACCCTCTATATGCTTCAGAGGTTGGAGGAGCAGCAAAAGGCCATTCAAGCCTATACAATTGAGCACGATATAGGAGATGGAATGCACCTGTCTCAAGTGCAGTGGAGAATGATTTCAACGTTGTGCAAGGTTCTGATGCCCTTTGAACTTGCCACACGTGAAGTCAGTTCAGACACTGCCAGCCTGAGTCAGGTCATTCCCCTCATCAGGCTTTTGCAGAAGAAGCTGGAGGCATTGAAGAAGGAGCTAACACGGAGCGATTCCGCTAGGCATGTGGGACTTGTGGATGCAGCCCTTAATTCGCTTAACAAGGATTCACGGGTGGTCAATCTGTTGAAATCAGAGCACTACATTTTGGCCACCGTGCTCGATCCTAGATTTAAAGCCTACCTTGGATCTCTCTTTCCGGCAGACACAGGTCTGCTGGGGTTGAAAGACCTGCTGGTGACAAAATTGTCAAGTCAAGCGGAACGCGACCTGTCAACATCTCCTCCTTCACATTCTCCCGCAACTGGGGGTGCGAGGAAAAGGCTCAGAATTCCGAGCCCACCCGCTGGCGGTGATGCAGGGCAGTCTGGAGCGACTGCTGATGCTGACATCTGGTCCGGACTGAAGGACCTGACAACGATTACGGACATGTCGTCTACTGTCACTGCATATGATTCTCTCAACATTGATAGAATGGTGGAGGATTATATGAGTGACCGCATCCAAGTAGGCACGTCACACAGTCCGTACTTATACTGGCAGGAAAAAGAGGCAATTTGGAGGCCCTTGCACAAACTGGCTTTATTCTACCTAAGTTGCCCTCCCACAAGTGTGTACTCCGAAAGAGTGTTTAGTGCCGCCGCTCACCTTGTCAGCAATCGGCGTACGAGGTTACATCCAGAAAATGTGGAGAAGATGATGTTCATTAAAATGAATTATAATCAATTCCTCCGCGGAGACATTGACCAGCAGCAATTGCCTCCACAAAGTACACAGGGAGCTGAGATGGTGGATTCCAGTGGGGACGAATTGATAATCTGTGAGGAGGGGGATGTACACGGTGATATATCGGAGGGTGAAGATGAGGTGGACATCTTGCCTCTGTAGAGCCAGTTTGTGCAAGGAGAGATTAATTGCTTCTTTTTTGGGGGGGGTCCAAACCAACCCGTCATATCAGTCACAGTCGTGTGGCAGACCCTGTCACTGAAATGATGGGTTGGTTAAAGTGTGCATGTCCTGTTTTGTTTATACAACATAAGGGTGGGTGGGAGGGCCCAAGGATAATTCCATCTTGCACCTCTTTTTTCTTTTCTTTTTCTTTGCATCATGTGCTGATTGGGGAGGGTTTTTTGGAAGGGACATCCTGCGTGACACTGCAGTGCCACTCCTAGATGTGCCCGGTGTTTGTGTCGGCCACTAGGGTCGCTAATCTTACTCACACAGTCAGCTACCTCATTGCGCCTCTTTTTTTCTTTGCGTCATGTGCTGTTTGGGGAGGGTTTTTTGGAAGGGCCATCCTGCGTGACACTGCAGTGCCACTCCTAGATGGGCCCGGTGTTTGTGTCGGCCACTAGGGTCGCTAATCTTACTCACACAGCTACCTCATTGCGCCTCTTTTTTTCTTTGCGTCATGTGCTGTTTGGGGAGGGTTTTTTGGAAGGGACATCCTGCGTGACACTGCAGTGCCACTCCTAGATGGGCCCGGTGTTTGTGTCGGCCACTAGGGTCGCTTATCTTTCTCACACAGCTACCTCATTGCGCCTCTTTTTTTCTTTGCGTCATGTGCTGTTTGGGGAGGGTTTTTTGGAAGGGACATCCTGCGTGACACTGCAGTGCCACTCCTAGATGGGCCCGGTGTTTGTGTCGGCCACTAGGGTCGCTTATCTTTCTCACACAGTCAGCTACCTCATTGCGCCTCTTTTTTTCTTTGCGTCATGTGCTGTTTGGGGAGGGTTTTTTGGAAGGGACATCCTGCGTGACACTGCAGTGCCACTCCTAGATGGGCCCGGTGTTTGTGTCGGCCACTAGGGTCGCTTATCTTACTCACACAGCGACCTCGGTGCAAATTTTAGGACTAAAAATAATATTGTGAGGTGTGATGTGTTCAGAATAGGCTGAAAATGAGTGTAAATTATGTTTTTTGAGGTTAATAATACTTTGGGATCAAAATTACCCCCAAATTCTATGATTTAAGCTGTTTTTTAGGGTTTTTTGAAAAAAACACCCGAATCCAAAACACACCCGAATCCGACAAAAATAATTCGGTGAGGTTTTGCCAAAACGCGTTCGAACCCAAAACACGGCCGCGGAACCGAACCCAAAACCAAAACACAAAACCCGAAAAATTTCAGGCGCTCATCTCTATTATCCACACACTGCACAATATCAGGAGACTGAAGCCAAACTCCTGTCATGTCAGACAAGTCAGATAATCCAAGGAGCGTGTTTGTGGCCATGATTTCTCCAATTTATCAGCGAAACACCAAAACCATCATTCATAAAACTACACAATAAAACAGGCCAAGCACCCGATTATTGGCAAATTGCTCCGATAATTGTATAGTGTTTATCTAGTTTACAGCTCTATAGGAAATAATGATGGCTATATATAGATGATAACTGACCTTCCGTTCTATAGGTTTATAATTCAAAAGATACAGTACTATTAGATATGATATTATAATTTTTATTTATTATGACCATGTGTACCAGTTATCTAATATTTATCTGTATGGAATACACCTGATCAGTATGATATCCCCGCTGTCAAGATCCTGACGGTCAGGGGACCGATGCCGGGATCCCGACAGCTGGAATACTGGCGGCGAGCATGTGTCCCCTCGTGGGCTTGCTGCGCTCGACACGCTTCGGGCACGGTTATATTCCCCCTCGTTGGTGGTGTGGCCAGAGCCGGCCCTAACCAATATGATGCCCTAGGCAAGATTTTGGCTGGTGCCCCCTAGCACCACCGCTGGTTCTGCCTCTGACCTTGCACATCTTTCCCAGCACCATTACCCCTCACCCATAGCAGTCCTTGTACCCCCTATATTTTAAATAGGAACAGTTCGCACATTTGACGCACAGCCCAAAAAGGGGCATCTTCTTGCTGGGAAGGGACATGGCCACACAATAGTAACCCCAATTCCAATTACGCCACACAGTACTGCAACTTTATTCACATTTTATCTTGCGATAGTGTCCATAATTCATATTACATCCCACAGTAGTATCACTTTACCTTATAAACGTTACTCCTCACAGTAGAGCCCCTTATTCACATTACATCACACTGAATTGCTCCTTATTCACATTACACCACACCTTATTGCTCTTTATTCACATTAGACGACACAGTAGTGCCCTTTCTATTTGCAACGCCACATAGTAGAGCACCTTATACACATAATGCCACACATTAGTAATGCATTTATACACAATTCCACACAGTAATGCCCCTTACACATATGAGACACATTAATGTCCTTATAAACATAATGCACCTTACACATTATGACAACCTTTATTAATGCCCTTTTACACATAATGTCCCTTACACAAATGCTGCACATTATTAATGCCCTTATACACATAATGACACACATAGTGCCCCCTACACATTTGCTGCACATTATTAGTGCCCCTATACACATAATGACACACATACATTAGTACCCTGTTACACATAAGCCGCACATTATTAATGCCCTTATACACTTAATGACACACACAGTGGCCCTTTACACACATGTTGCACATTATTAATGCATTTTTACATGACACACATAATGCTCCTTACACATATTCTGAACACTACTGCACAGCCAACCCTCTCACATGCACACAGCACTCACACTTCCACTAACACTGTGACCTCTGCCTCTGCTTGGATACAGATGTGTCCTCACAAATCTTGCATCAATGCTAACGTCGGGCACTTTTTTTTTTGAAAATGCAGCTTATTTGCATTACTATGTGGCTAGGATGCACAAGCAGCTTCTGCTGATTAAACTGATATGCAGCATGCCAATATACTGTGTGAGACTGTGGCTGTATCTGCATATGAAATGCTACATACAGAATATAGGCATGTCGCATATCATTTTAATCAGCAGAAGCTGATGATGCCCCTAGGCATATCAAATGCCCTAGGCAATTGCCTAGTTTACCTATGCCTATGGCCGGCTCTGGGTGTGGCCCACCACCCGAGTGGGGATTTCGCCCGGTGGTTTCATTGCTCTAACCACAAGACTTAAAACGCCAATTTTTTTTGAAAGGCAAGACTAAGTGTGTTGGTAAAAATTTTTTATTTCTCTCTAAAGATTGCAGCTAAATTGCAAAATTCTTGCCACTTTCTGTAAGCCGAAAGAGAGGAAAGTATTCCTATATTAGGATACTCACAGACTATCTTTTATATTAAGGACAATAAGGCGGTATTCAATTAACTCCAACAATTTCAAAGCTATCTAATTCACCCCCCTGCGTATTCAATTGCAGGCCATTTTCACCCGTTTTTAAGGCATTTTCACCAATGCCTTTTCAATCTCTCCATTTTTTTGTTTTTTTTTAGTGAAAAGACATTGGCGAAAAATGTTAATGTTTTCTCTGGCACAGGTGCGAAAACACATGTATTAGCCGATCCACGTGTTTTTTGCTCCTGACAGATTTTTTCACCTAGGCGAAAAAACGGCCCTGTTATTAAATAGTGCTAATCCCCATTCACACTGAAATATAGTGAAAAGTGCAAACATGTACGGTAGTGACTTCTGTAAACCCCAAATTACCGTCCCCCTTTTTATCCAGTGCTGAGACTTTACCCTGTTTCTGGAGGTTATTGCCGACTGTATCCGGCCGGATGTGTCGGCATCTGATACACCCGCCGAACGTCCAACATTAAAGAAACCAGTCCAACTCTCCCTGGACTTGTCTACAAAACTGTTGTTTATGGATTCTGGATACAAGTCCACAACTGCTACGCAACCTAAGTCTTGCCCAAGACAATGTGGGAAGCAACCAAAACTTGTTGCTGTAGTTTATGGTTTAGTGAAAGCTGCCAGGCCGGCAGAAGGTGAACTATTTTTTTTGTTCGAGAAATTTATTGTATAGAGCAGGGATTGTTCAAGGGCAAAATACTGATCAACTATTGATACCACGGGTTCATGTTCCTTTAGTTCTATAAGCTGCACACACACCTTTTGTAGGGGTCAGTTTGGAGAGAAAAAGACCCTTGCAAGGCTGTTACTAAGATTTTATTGGCCAGGAATACGTATGACCATGGCCGGATTAACAATGGAGCAGCTCCAAGCCCCCATTGAAAATAGGCCCACAGAGTTCCCTGCTGTGCAGGCAGCCAGTGCTGACAGGAAAAAAATATATTTCCTTTCATCACACACAGCAGCTCACTCACCTCCAGCTGTCCATTATCCCAGGACTAAACCTACCTTTCCTTTCCTGTATCGATCTGAGGCTCCGCCCCCGGTGCCGTCCGAAGCTCCGCCCCATACAACCAGTGGCTCCGACCTCATGCCAATCGAAAATACATGCTTATGCCTACCATCGTCGCTGCAGCTTCCCAACAAGAAAATGCCTCATGAAAGAGGGGAAGGGTCTGAGAAGGGGCTGCTGTCTTTTAGGAGAGCTGTCTTTTCTGTGAGTCGCAGCCCACACCAGGCCCTGAGGTCTCCTGCTCTGTAAGTGGTGTCTGTGTTTGTTGTGTGTGTGTGCGAGTGTCATTAAGTAGTGTCTGCCAGTGGTGTCTGTGTCAGTGAGTAGTGTCTGCCAGTGGTGTCTGTGTCAGTGAGTAGTGTCTGCCAGTGGTGTCTGTGTCAGTGAGTAATGTCTGCCAGTGGTGTCTGTTTTCAGTGAGTAATGTCTGTAAGTTGTGTCTCTGTGTCGGTAAGTATTTTATCTGTGTGTGTCAGTAAGTATTGTCTGTGTCAGTAAGTTTATCTGTGTTGTGCGTGTGTGTCAGTAAGTAATGTCTATCAGTAAGTGGTGACTGTGTCAGTAAGTTTGTGTTGTGTGTGTCAGTTAGTAGTGTCTGTCAGGAAGTGGTGTTTGAGGCAGTTTATCTGTGTCATGTGTGTCAGTAAGGGGTATCTGTATCAGTAAGTTGTGTCTGTGACCGTAAAGGATGTGTGTTAGTAAGTATGTATGTGCCAATAAGTGGTATCTGTCAGTAAGTAGTGTCTGTGTCAGTAAGGGGTGTCTCAGTAAGTGCATCTGTGTCAGTAAGTGGTGTCTCAGTAAGTGGTATATGTCAGTAAGTTATGTCTGTCATTAAGTTTGTGTTCCAATAAGTGGCATCTGTGTCAGTAAGGGTTGTCTGTGTTAGTAAGTGGTATCTGTCAGTAAATGTGTTTGTATCAGTAGAGAGTGTCTGTATATGTAAGTGTGTGTATCAGTAAAGGTGTGTCAGTAAGTGTATATCAGTGTGTCTGTCAGTAAGGGGTATCTATGTCTGTAAGTGTGTCAGTAAGAGGCGTCTGTGTCCATAAGGGCTATAATCTGTGTAGGCAAGTGGTGTCTGTGTCAGTAAGGGGTGTCCAGGGCCGCAATCAGGGGTGGAGGGGACTGACAGACAGGAGTACCTGGCCATGATAGAAAGGGGACTACCTTAGGCTCCTACAGTAGGGGATGACACTGCACTTAAGATCTGGCCTGGCAGTGCAGAGCTCATCTTCCAGCTCAGATGTGGCCCGGTAACCACTCTCTTTTGTGCTCCCAGCCAGCCTGGCAGCATACCATTTGTAAACTGTGATATCTGTCAGTAAGCAGTATCCGTGTCAGTAAGAGGTGTCTGTGTAGGTGTCCGTAAGTGGTAAGTATGAGTAAGTCTTGTCAGTAGGTGGTGTGTGTTTCTATAAGTGTGTCAGTAAGGTGTCTGCAAGTGTGCCTGTGCCAATAAGAGATGTCTGTGTAGGTAAGTGGTGTCTGTGTCAATAAGTATCTGTATCAGTAACTGTATCCCATGAGCCCTCATTTCCATGTTTGCTTTGTTTAGCCCAGGGATGGGGAACCTTTGGCCCGCCAGCTGTTGTTGAACTACACATACCAGCATGCCTTGCTACAGTTTTGCTATTTGGCCATGCTAAAACTGTTGCAGGGCATGCTGGGATGTGTAGTTCAACAACAGCTGGAGGGCCGAAGGTTCCCCATCCCTGGTTTAGCCCCTCTATCTGCTCCCCTTTCCCTATCTCATCTGTATTGCCCCATCTTTTCTAATCTTTCCACACCTGCACTGTTTTGCCCCATCGTTTCTCCCCTTTCCACCTTCTTTGCATGTTGATACCACTCTCTGGCGTCTATTTACTAAGCTTTGGATGGAGATAAAGTGGACGGAGATAAAGTACCAGCCAATCAGCTCCTAAATGCCATGTCACAGGCTGGGTTTGAAAAATGACAATTAGGAGCTGATTGGCTGGTATCTCCGTCCACTTTATCTCCATCCAGGGCTTAGTAAATAGACATCTCTGTATCATATGGTGGTCACTGTGATGCTCTCTGTATTAAATGCTGGTCACTGAGATGCTCTCGGTATCATATGGTGGCCACTGATGCTTTGTATTATATGGTGGTTACTGCAATGCTCCCTATATTAAATGCTGGTCACTGAGATGCTCTCAGTATTATATGGTGGTCACTGATTCTCTGTATTATATGGTGGTCTCTAACTTTTTCTTGTTATAGTGCCACTATTAAGTGGTTGAAGGTAGGCACTAGCTTTGACCTCCATCGAGATAGCCACACCTGTAGCACAAGCCACCCCCCTATTTAGGCCACACCCACACCACACTGATCACACGCCTACATCACTAATCACACCACCGCAGAACTTGTCACACCTCCTGCCGAGGCACACAATAGGCCCTTCCTAAATTTTTAGCTCCAGGCCCTTGTGGACCTTAATCTGGCACTGCGTATGGCAGTGAAAAAATACTGTTTTGTCTCTGTCTCTTGTGAGAGAGATTAATGCCTTCTCTGGGAGACTGCAGTCTTATGGTGACGACAGGGTTGTCTCCACATAGCTCTACACACACAGGTGCATCATATGGTGAGTAATTACAGGGCAGTGCTTGGGGAGGAGATTAAATAGATCTGTTTGGGTTAGGGTGAATGAAGTTGGACCAGCTGCCCGGTGACTATCTAGGCAACCAGTATATAGAAAAAGTGCAATAAATAAAGCCAAATGGCTTATCTTTAGGTTTCTTAATCTTCAGACCATGTAGAGGCCCATACTGGTTGAATAAGGCAAGGATGAAAAAGAGAAACTCAATCATAACATGGTACGTATTTCTCAGAAACCTGTATTTTGCTTCAAATCACATAATATACTGGTATCAATAAGGGAACCAATAAAATTAATAAAAATAATAAATTGGCATAATGACTCTTCCTGTGATTTCAATGGCATATAAAAAAAGAATAAGCAACTCTATATTTAAAAAAAAAAAAAAGCTAATATACAGTGGTATATCAATATTAAATACCGTCTACAAAACCTAGTCCAGTGGTTCCCAAACTGTGTATATATCGTACTTGCCAACATTTTCAGTTTCCTCTCCGAGAGAAGAAACTGATGTTCCAATTGTAAAGCGCAACGGAATTTGCTACACTATATAAGAAACTCTTAATAAATAAATAATGTACTGCTTGAATGCTGGACCTGGATTGTATCCTTCCTTCCAGGTGTCACATGTTCAGCTGCGGTAATTTTTTACGTAAAAAACACTGGATTTTTTTTTTTAAAGATTTTTGCCTGATGGTCATTATTGGGCAATCCAATTATGGCTCATTATCTCCACGAGAAGCCTTACCCTTTTTCACATGAAAATGCTTAAGATCCTCAAATAGTTGCAGATTTATGTGTTTTCGTGGCCGTGATGGCTGAAACAAATGCACCCAAATCTGGGATTTAGATTTGCCTGCCTGAGGAAGGTGAAACCCCCCACCTCCCTCCAATAAGTGCCAGCATTTGGGGTTTATAGGACAGCCATGGGCGAGTCAATTAGATGCCACAAATTACCACTGCTAATTGGATATCACCCTTTGTTCTGATTAACCTCATGTTGCCACACCTTGGCAACATAAAATATAGCTAGTAGACTTATAAATGTGTGCTCTATGTTATAACAAGACCGCAGAGTGGACACATTGTCGATGCAAGTCATACTCATGGTATAGTTTATAAACATTATACATTATATCTCCCCGCCCCCCTAAAATGATAATGGTTGGAATGCCTGTCTTATGTATGTTCCTGATGATAATGGGAGCCGGGAATGAGCACCTTATAGTGATAAAGCCAGCAGATAGGGGAGGGGAAGGGAAGAGGAAGCGTGGTCATTTTGAATTTAGATAATTATAATGTAAAGATTTTGATACAATTGTTGGAATGTTATACATACACAAAACTTAGAAGGGATCCCAAATATTGTTAAATTTGACTTGTTATTGAATTTGTAATTTAATTTCTCAAGAAATACTTACTGGTACAGAATGTACATATATTACAATTGGGAAACCACCTTACCTGTGCTGTATGTGATGTCAAAAATACATAGAAACATTGATAAACCTCCAGCGCACCCTATGGTGGCAGGAATTAATTCTATCACCTCTAACCTGTCGCACTTTCTAGATTACCAACGTCATGACAAAGGAAATCTGTCTCCGAAATGTGTTGATGCTGAGGCCGGTTTGATTCTGATAGAAGCCGACTCCCCCAGGGAGACGTTAACATCCGAGTCCGCAGATCGTGGGTTCCTGGGACAAACACAGTAATTGTACTGATATCCACACACCCATTTAAACTCTGGTACAATGTACCTTTGCTTGTGATTTTATTTGTATGTTGTATACATTTTATGTGTTATTATCCAGTTGTCAGGTCATGTTTTAGCACCTTATTTATTTATTTGTTTATTTATTAATTAACAGTTTCTTATATAGTGCTTTACTTTTTCTTTTTAGAAATTATTGCTATACAAACGGTGATATAAGAGTTGTAATCAGGTTTGAGAGAACTGCAAAAGTCGGCTGATAGGGGATTGTCATTCTCATTTTAAACATTTAAAGAATGTTTTTTTTTTTGTTTTTTTAACATATCGCCTGAGAGATTGAAGGTATATTGGGCCTAATTCTGAGTTGATCGTAGCAGGAACTTTGGGGGGTCATTCCAAGTTGTTCGCTCGTTATTTTTTTCTCGCAACGGAGCGATTAGTCGCTAATGCGCATGCCCAATGTCCGCAGTGCGACTGCGCCAAGTAAATTTGCTATGCAGTTAGGTTTTTTACTCACGGCATTACGAGGTTTTTTCTTCGTTCTGGTGATCGTAATGTGATTGACAGGAAGTGGGTGTTTCTGGGCGGAAACTGGCCGTTTTATGGGTGTGTGCGAAAAAACGCTACCGTTTCTGGGAAAAACACGGGAGTGGCTGGAGAAACGGAGGAGTGTCTGGGCGAACGCTGGGTGTGTTTGTGACGTCAAACCAGGAACGACAAGCACTGAACTGATCGCAGATGCCGAGTAAGTTTGGAGCTACTCAGAAACTGCTAAGAAGTGTCTATTCGCAATTCTGCTAATCTTTCGTTCGCAATTTTGATAAGCTAAGATTCACTCCCAGTAGGCGGCGGCTTAGCGTGTGCAAAGCTGCTAAAAGCAGCTTGCGAGCGAACAACTCGGAATGACCCCCTTTGTTAGCAGTTGGTCAAAACCATGTGCACTGCAGGGAGGCAGGTATAATATGTGCAGGGAGAGTTAGATTTGGGTGGGGTGTATTCAATCTGCAATCTAAATTGCAGTGTAAAAATAAAGCAGCCAGTATTTACCCTGCACAGAAACAAAATAACCCACCCAAGTCTAACTCTCTCTGCAAATGTTATATCTGCCCCCCCCTGCAGTGCACATGGTTTTGGCCAATTGCTAACAAATTTGCTGCTGCGATCAACTCAGAATTACCCCCATTGACTCACACCCCCATCAGGAGACATGGGGCTGGATGTCGCCTGAGTTTGGTGGGCGTGCGCGATCGATGCCGGCCAAACTCAGACTTTTTTAAAAAGGCAATCACTTACAAGGCAAAACCATGCCTTGTAAGTGATTGCCCCTCTAAAAAAAAAATTGTCCGAACTCGGTGCGCCATTACATCCTGCCCTTGGAGAGACATTGAAGTGAGAAAACTGTATTGAGCTCAGAGCTCCCAAGTTCACATTTCTTTTTGTTTAAATATTGGTTGTGAGGAGTGGTGCTCCTTTTTTTCGTGGATGCAGCAGCATGTAAGGGATGTAGTTATGTGATCGGCGGTCGGGAGACGTCCCCCTACATCCCAAACCCTTGGCATGCCGACTAACAGGGACTATTCCCACTCGTGGGTGTCCACGACACCCATAGAGTGGGAATAGAACCGGTGCCAAATTTAGGGGTCCGACCGCTCCTAGGCACATTATTGGCCACCGCCCCCCCCCCCCCCCTCCTTCATTTTGGGTGCCAGTCCAGATGCCCTTAAGACCACCAAAGCAGCTCCAACCTCACCCTACTACCAACTTCTGGACCCCAATTTGCTGCCCCCATCATTTTCCAAATGAAATATATAAATATATTTATATATAAAAGTTGTAATGACAAAAAAAAAAAAAAGAATCATCTAACCCTTATTAGCCAGGTGTGCCGCCCCCAGGCACATACCTCGCTGGAAATCCGCTACTGAATAGAACCCGTGCGCAGGTTGCCACCGAGCCAGCCCGCAAAGGGCTTGTTGCACATACCCCCCCCTCCCCCCACTAGCATTCCGCTGCCTGGATGTCAGTGTCGGTATGCTGACCAGCGGTTTCGCAATACACATCCCCATGTTTTACTCCAAAGCACAGCGTTCTGATTATTTTGTATATATCTCCAACAAACTACTTTGCTTTTAACCACTTAACTGATGATTCCCCCCCCCCCCCAAAAAAAAAATGCTTCAAAATAGTTTTTTTCCCTTTTTGTTAATGAGTGAATTAGATGAACAACATGAATTTAACCTTATCCAAAATGATTTTAGTAAAAAAAATTTTTTTCTCAGACATTGGACATCGGTTGGGAAGATCAGGCCATGGGGACCTTCCGGTCCTCTGACTGCAGCAGCAGAGGGAAGTTTCTTTTCACTGCTGCTGCCAACACTGTCTGACTGGTCGCATCCTGTGCGTCCAGGTCAGATAAAACACTTGCTGGTGTGGTCACATCTGATGCGACCATGCCAGGCAAAAACAAACTCTGCTGTGTGTAATCCAAAATTATTTAATCCAAATTAAAAATTAAACATTTATTTGAAATACAGTCTACTGACACACTTCAAAGGTCAGTAGCGCACGCAGTGGGTGGGTTGGTTGGATGGGTTGTGAGTACCCAAAACCCCACCACCACCACCCTGACGGACCAAATTCTTTATTTTTCAGAGATGGAAACAGTCATGTCTCCGTCTCTGCAACAGCCACGAGCCCCCAGCTGTGATCAGAGCTGCCCAGCATTCCACTGCCGGATCAGCTGTCAGCGCTTCTGCGTCAGATGGCTTTCATATACCTGATGCGGAGCGCTGACAGCTGAACTGACAGTGGGAGGGTGGGCAGCGCGCCGCAATCACAGACAAGAACATGGGAGGATCTGTGCTGTCTAGCTGCCGGGAGGGTTACGAAAGACACACATCTTTTCTACAGGGGCTTCAGACCTAAGTATGCTGTGGCCCCTGCGTTTGTAAGTGTAATAACTATACTATGTGTGTATGTATGTACTGTATGTTCTGTGAATGTATGCCATGTGTGTGTGTATGCCCTGTGGATGTTTGTAAGTATGCTGTGTATGTGCCATGTATGTGTCTGTCTGTGTGTGTGTATGTATGTTATGTGCATTAATGCAAGTATGCAGTGTGTACTATATGTATTTGTTTAAAAAAATAAAATAAAAATATTCTATGTCGCTTGGCACTCCCATCCATTCAATGATATCTATTGCCGGGTGCCCTCCATAATAAAATTGATGCACACGTTCCAAACTGGCCGCACTCACAGACCACAAAAGAATCACAGATAGGTGCTTTGCTTCTATGTTTCGGTTTATTCAACAGTCATCAGGAATACAGATATAATACATTGTTTAATACAAAGTAACTAATAGCACAGATATAAAACATTTGTAGAAGCAAAGCAGCTATCTGTGTTTGTTTTGTGGTCCGTGAGAGCCGCCACTTCGGAATGGGATACGGTTATGTGACCAGCGGTCAGGAGACTGACGGTCACAATGCCAACATATACCGACCGATGTATAGAATTTCCCCCCCGAAAATCCTGCGTTTGACCCTGAAGGTAACAAATATAACGCAACTTTTTTCATTTTAAACAAAAGCGTTGTCTGAATACAAACAGTTTTGGAATTTGCTGCGTCAGAATTGTACACAAGGGACTAGAATCTGAAACCATACAAATAATTAAAAATAACAAAGACTAAAAATAATTAGTGAGAGATGCGTGTGTAATATATGAGTCTGACTGGTGCATACTGTATATCCATCAGCCATCGGCATACTCTTTGCTAAAGTAAAGGGTAATTGTAATAGGGTGCGAGAAGGCGCAGGAGTTTGTGGGAGAATGGCCATATTTTTAAAGAGGCAAAACCAACCTGGATTTGCCTTGTAAATGATTGCCGCTTTAAAAATAAGGACATTCTCGCACAAACTCCCGCACCTCTGGCTTCTTGCACCCTATTACATTTATCCCTAAATATCAGTATTAGTGGGATATTAATCAAGGCTTGGAGAGGGATAAAAATACTAACAAATCAGCTTCTAACTGTAGCTTTACAGGCTGTTTGGTTAGTACTTTAGCTTTCTCCACTGTAATTGTTGCAAAGCTTTAATAAATACCCTCCCTTAGTATTTCTGATATATATATATATATATATATATGTCATTCTGCTACTTCCTCACACATGCTGCTGAATTCACCAGGATTTACTTGTGGAATTTATTGAGGAAGCTCCAGTACATTCACCTATCTGATTGTCAAACCAGCCTGACAAAATGTTGTGATTTATATTTTATTTGTGCCAGTACCTGATCTAGAACAACTGGTTGCAGTAATATTTTATTCAGATAGTTTGTCAAAATGTAGGCATCTGATTGCCAACATCCCTAATGAGAAACTATACCTACAGCTCTTATAAGGAGCCACATAAGAGATGAATTTATTCTCTCTCTAAGGTTA
The DNA here is from genome assembly GCF_028390025.1 of Pseudophryne corroboree. Classification (NCBI taxonomy): domain Eukaryota; kingdom Metazoa; phylum Chordata; class Amphibia; order Anura; family Myobatrachidae; genus Pseudophryne; species Pseudophryne corroboree. The sequence continues at coordinate 672,310,667 of NC_086446.1, forward strand.
TGATCCTCTGTATACAAAGCTTCCAGTATCAAATAAGCTTGGTTTTTATATTGTTACCCCTGATGAAGTCTTTCTAGACGAAACACTTTGGGTCTGTCAGTCAAAAACTATCTACCCAGTTTGTGAAGATACTCCCCTCCTGAGCTCACACCTTGTAAAAGGTCCCCTGATATAAGTATTTTCCAGGTTACAATCCACAACCACGTGGTTATTGTTGGAAGAATCATCGTAAATCACGTTCCACTCAGCGCGATTGGGAATTGTGTTTTTATTATACACACACACACACACACACACACACACACACACACACACACACACACACAGTTGTGCTCATAAGTTTACATACCCTAGCAGAATTTGTGATTTTTCTGGCCATTTGTCAGAGAATATGAATGATAACTCACAAACTTTTCTTTTACTCATGGTTAGTGGTTGGGTGAAGCCATTTATTGTCAAACAACTGTGCTTACTCTTTTTAAATCATAATGACAACAGAAACTACCCAAATGACCCTGATCAAAAGTTTACATACCCAGGAGATTTTGGCCTAATAACATGCACACAAGTTGACACAAACGGGTTTGAATGGCTACTAAAGGTAACCATCCTCACCTGTGATCTGTTTGCTTGTAATCAGTGTGTGTGTATAAAAGGTCAGTGAGTTTCTGCACTCCTGAAAGACCCTTGCATCTTTCATCCAGTGCTGCACTAACGTGTCTGGATTCTGAGTCATGGGGAAAGCAAAAGAATTGTCAAAAGATCTGCGGGAAAAGGTAATTGAACTGTATAAAACCGGAAAAGGGTATAAAAAGATATCCAAGCAATTGAGAATGCCAATCAGCAGTGTTCAAACTCTAATTAAGAAGTGGAAAATGAGGGATTCTGTGGAAACCAAATCACGGTCAGGTAGACCAACAAAAATTTCAGCCACAACTGCTAGGAAAATTTGTACGGGATGCAAATAAAAATCCACAAATAACTTCAGCTGAAGTACAGGACTCTCTGAAAAAAAGTGGTGTGGTTGTTTCAAGATGCACAATAAGGAGGCATCCTGCTTACAATACTCCAAACAGCACAGAGACGAGGCTCAAAACTTCTGGAACAAAGTCATTTGGAGTGATGAGACCAAAATTTAACTTTTTGGCCACAACCATAAACGTTACATTTTGAGAGGAGTCAACAAGGCCTACGATGAAAGGTACACCATTCCTACTGTGAAACACGGAGGTGGATCGATGATGTTTTGGGGATGTGTGAGCTACAAAGGCACTGGAAACTTGGTCAAAATTGATGGCAAGATGAATGCAGCATGTTATCAGAAAATACTGGAGGAAAATTTGCACTCATCAGCCCGGAAGCTGTGCATGGGACAAACTTGGACGTTCCAACATAACAATGATCCAAAACACAAGACCAAGTCGACCTGTCATTGGCTACAGCAGAATAAAGTGAAGGTTCTGGATTGGCCATCTCAGTCTCCTGACCTCAATATCATTGAGCCACTCTGGGGAGATCTCAAACGTGCAGTTCATGCAAGACAGCCCAAGAATTTACAGGAACTGGAGGCTTTTTGCCAAGAAGAATGGGCAGCTTTACTATCTGGGAAAATAAAGAGCCTCATCCACAACTACCACAAAAGACTTCAAGCTGTCATTGATGTTAAAGGGGGCAATACACGGTATTAAGAACTGGGGTATGTAAACTTTTGATCAGGATCATTTGGGTCGCTTCTGTTGCCATGATTTAAAAAAAAAAAATTACAGTTTGACAATAAATTGCTTCACCCAACCACTAACCATGAGTGAAAGAAGAGTTTGTGAGCTATCATTCATATTCTCTGACAAATGGCCAGAAAATCACAAATTCTGCTAGGGTATGTAAACTTATGAGCACAACTGTGTGTGTGTATATGTATGTATATATATATATAATATAGTGAGCAGTTATGTACTGGGAAGGCAGCAGTGCAGTGGGTTGAGTACAAGCGCCTGGATTTTATCTGGAATTAATCAAGTAGTAGTCTGCATTCTATATGCATAGTATACTGTGAAAGAGGCTGTATAGCAAAGGTTACCACATGATAAAGTGGAGAAAAATGGTATACTGCTGTGAGTTTTGTGAATAGCTAGAATAGTCGTAGCTACCATAGGTGCAGGGAGTGCAGCTGCTATGGGGCCCAGAGCTGAGAGGGGCCCATCTTCCATGTCACAGTTACATGCCTTTTCAAACTCTTCCGGCCTACAATATTTCTAGTTATCTCCCTGGACCTGCTCATTGTAATATGGTATAAAATGAACTGGGGGTGGTGATGGGGGCATTACAATATTATATAATATGAACTAGGGCACTGTATTGCGAAACAATATAAACTGGGGGTATTATAATGAAGCATAACATGAACTGGGGACACTGTAATGCGAAACAATATGAGTATTATAATGTAGCATAACATGAACTGGGGACACTGTAGGTGATAATATAAATTGGGGAGTAGTGTGTGGCATAATGTGCACCGGCAGCCTTACAAATTACAATGTGACATAATGTGAACTAAGGCACTACTAGGGTTGATAAAATAAACTAGGGCACTACTATGGCCCATAACTAGAGTTACCATATTATCCCTTTTACCTGGGACGCTCATGAATTACACAGGTTCTGTGGCTGATTAAAACCAACTGAAATGTAAGCTTCAAGTCAGCCAGCCACAGAACCTGTGTAATTCATGAGCGTCCCAGGTAAAAAGAATAATATGGTCACTTTACCATAACATTAACTAAGGCATGACTATGGTTCAGAAAATTAACTAAATCACTATCATGGGGCGTACAATTAACAAAAGCTGCAGAGAGGAGTCTCTCTAGAAAAGGCATTTCCAGCCTCTGTCCTCAAGGCACACTAATGCTTGGCATACACTATACCAGGGGTGGCCAACCAGTCAGAGACAAAGAGTCTTGTTAGGTACGTCAAAGAGCCGACATCAAGCCGGAGGCGCGTGTGCAAAAATGGGGTGTGACCTTGTGCCTGCTAGGCCACACCCCAGGTATAAAAGACAATGAAAATGCCAGATCTACATAAAATACATTTTAAAGGCAGAATCAACATAAAATACATTGAAAAAGACACTTCCACATAAAATAATTAAAAAATCCAGATCCACATCAAATATATTGAAAAAGCCATATTCACATAATACACTTCAGCTCCTCCAGGTGTCACTCCAGCCAGCACCCTCCTGTGTCACTCCAGGCAGCTCCCCCATGTGTCAATGTGTCACTCCAGTCAGCTCCCCATTGTGTCTCTCCTGCCAGCTCCCCATTGTGTCACTTCAGCTCACCCTCATATGTCACCACAGCCCAGTATCTGGCTCCCTCAGTTTTCAGTCAGCGTAGTGCTGCTGTGTGTCTGGTTGGAGTGCACCAGTTTCCAGGATCTGTTGTGGTCAGGTGACTGAGTGTCCGGAGCCACATTTGAATAAATAAAGAGCCGCATGTGGCTCAAGAGCCACAGGTTGGCCACGGATGCACTTTACAATTATCTGGCAGATAATCTGCCAGATCTGGCTGGTTGGAATTAAAATCTGGTAATGGATGAGTGCAATTGACAATTCATTATTTGCTCCCAAACACTGGAAAATGAACAAAACCTGTAATTCAGACAAATTGGTTAAATCACAGATTTAACCAATTTGTATGAACTACAGGTTATTTCCATTTTCCAGTGTTTGGAAGAAAATCGTTGATTGTCGTTTGCTCTCATCCATTTCCAGATTTTCATTCCAACCAGCCAGATCTGGGAGATTATCTGCCAGATAATAGTATAGTGTATACCCAGCATAACAGTCCAGGTTTTAGTGCTATCCATGCTTGCGCACAGTTGCCTTAATTAGTACCCCAGTTATTTTGGCTTAACCATCTGCGTAGAAGCCTGGATTTGACTAAAATCTGCACTGTGAGTATGCCTTGAGGACCGAGATTGGGAATGCCTGCTCTCAGGGGTGTATCTTCCTATTGGCCAAAATGGCACTCGCCAGGGGCGCCAGCTGAGAAGGGGCGCCGTCCAGAGGTGCCATCCACGGACAGAAGGTAGATTCACTTTTAGAGGCAGCAGCTATCCCCCCACCCCCGTGTAGTTCCTCACCGCAGGAATGCCCAGTAACGATCACAGTATGCAGCAGCGGCTGCTGGGGCGTGTAGTTTATGTAGAATTTCTTGTCTGTATTGTGGTGCGGTGCTGGACCCCGGCGCCAATTGCAGTGGCTGCTGCAGCTGCATTCTTTGATCATTAATGGGCATCCCTGCTGTTGAGGAACTACACAGGGGTGGGGGGATAGCTGTCACTTCTTAAAGTGAACCTACCTAAAAGTGCTGCCTTTAATAGTAAAATAATCATGGGGACATATGTGTGTCTGGCACAGTGGGGGCATACGTGTATCTGGAACGGTGGGGGCATATGTGTATCTGACACTGTGGGGGCATACATGTATCTGGCACTGTGGGGGCATTTCAGTGTCCGGCACTGTGAGAGCATTTCAGTGTCCGGCACTATAGGGTCCTACGAGTGTCTGGCACTGTAGGGGTATACGAGTGTCTGGCTCGGTGGGGGCATATGTGTATCTGGCACTGTGGGGGCATATGTGTATCTGGCACTATACTCTGAGGCATTATGTGTATCTGGCACTGCACTACTGGGGTCATTATGTATAACTGGCACTATGATGGGGGACATTATGTGCATCTCACACTATACTGGGGACATTATGTGTAAGGAGAACTACTGTGGGTATTGTGTGTAAGGCTGCTAATTGTGTGTGTGCACATGTGTAGGGGGTGTGATTATATGCTTATAGTTTGATATCATAATATATAATTGAGGCCACGCCCACTTTCCCAGGAGCGTGCACACCTTCCTATATATATATATATATATATATATATATATAGGCACTGCTGTGTGGCATAATGTGTATAAGGGGTACTACTGTGTAGCATAGCGTGAATAATGTACATTAATGTGCTGTGTAATTTGAGTAAGGCACACTAATGTGGTGTAATTTGAATTGGGGTACTATTCAGTGGCCACGCCCCTTTTTTGGCACACGTGCCTTCTCTATTTCAAATATGGGGGGGGGGCACCAGTCTTTTACTTTGCCAGGGGCGCTCGGACCCCTAAATACACCCCTGCCTGCTCTAGAAGCATTTGGACACGGGCCCCTTCAAAATGTTGCTATGGGCCCCACAAAGTTCTGCTACGCCCTGACGGGAGGCATGGTATAATACATGTTATCATATGCTCTTACATTTACAGTACACTAACTTAAGCCTGCCTTTGCTAAAGGGCCCTACACACATGCCGATATCACTGCACGATATGAACAATCTCGTTCATTAATGAACGAGATAACGTTCATATCGTGCAGTGTGGAGGCTCCAGCGATGAACGATGCGCGGCCCCGAGCTCGTTCATCGCTGGGGCCATGTCGGCTGTGCATGCAGGCCAATATGGACGAGATCGTCCATATTGGCCTGCAAATCTACGGAGCCGGGTGACGGGAGGAGTGAAGAAACTTCACTCCCATCACTGCCCCCCCGCCGCCGGGTCGCCCGTATCGGCGGTCGGGCAGCTCGGCGGCACATCGCCGAGTGTGTAGGGCCTATAAGATTCACTGCTTTAAACAAGACCTACTGTTACCGTCATATGTCACAAACACCTATAAATACTGTACTAAAGCAATTGCAAGACTACTCAAGATCACAAAGAATGTTATCATCAGAGTGACGAGAGTTACACTTCATGACAACCTACCTGTATTTATAGAGTAAAAGACTAGTGAGAGACATCTGTGCAGAGTCAGGAAGTCATATGGTTCTTACAGTAAATGAAGAATAAAGGGAAAAGCTGTATTTGGGATGCATATAGCAGACTTGAAGAGTTGGATGGGGAGCAGTATCAGGTAATTACACAACATACAAGCATGTCATGGCTCTGCTGCAATTACTGGATATGCTGCTTAAAGGCAGTTCATCAGGGATTCATTGAGGATTCAGAGTTAAGTACATGTAGTTCATTTGTTTTTATTTCCAGCACTGGAAAACAATGTGCACACATCTTTTTATTGGTTTATATTGCCATATAAAGAGCAAGTTAGCTAAATAGGATGCCACAGCGACATTCCAGCCTGCTAAACGTAACCCGTCATAACAGCATACCCTTCTAGTATAGAATAAATAACATACAGTATATGCATAGATGTAGTCATAATGTGGACACCAGTGATAACAGTTATGATAGATACTTGCCTACTCTATAAGACTCGGACGGGAGTAGCCCAGAGAGGAGATACTGTTGGCCACCTCAGGTGCTGGGCTCTCAGGTCATTAGGCCCCGCCCACCCCTGTTGCCTTAAAATGCAGTGATTCATGGATAGTGAGGAAGGGGCAGTGATAAATTATGCAATTTTGCATATTTTATCCCCACTCCCTACTTATGGCACCACGATTCCCAGTATTACTTCCCCATGCTGCCTGCGTCACTATGAAGGGGGCGGGATGTGGGAGATCTACTCGCTCTTCTGGGGGATGCTGGGGAAAATTGGGAGTCTCCACAACTTATTGGAGAGTAGGTAAGTATGTGTTGATATAGTCATAATGTTGGCATCCATAGAATGTCAACATGTGAATGTTGACATTCTTCATGGACCAGTAGCATAGGGTTAGGCAACAGGACGTGAGGTTAGGCACTACAGCAGAGGTTCTCAAACGCGATCCTCAAGGTACCCCAACGGTCCTGGTTTTAAATGTATCCATGCTTGGCCACAGGTGACTTAGTTAGCACCTTAGTCAATTTGATTTAACCATCCGTGCTGAGCCATGGATATACCTAAAACCTGGACTGTTGGGGTGCCTTGAAGACTGCATTTGGGAACCTCTGACTACAGGGAGAGTTAGGGGGTTAGTCATGCTCACTGGCAGAAGCAGCACAGGATCTGCAAGTGGTGATGTTAGGATTCATCCTGATGTCACTGTCAGACCCAGAATACACAGCTGGAGCAGGTAAGTCACTACTAGACCAGCAGGGACATTGTCGACATTCTAATTATGTCAACATGGTCTACATGTACGTGCAGCATGTTGACATTACGGCCATGTCAATATTATCATGTAATCAAAACGTACTACGCCCTACATGGAGGACAATGAATTAACCATTCAATAGCTGTAAGTGGCCCTGTAATGTGCATAAGGGGGAACATTTATATACCTACAGTATGATGTACCTGGGGAGGGGGGAGTAAAACAATACTGATATAGACTAATAGACCCTGACATATCCTAATATCAGCAGTTACCTCTCTGCATGTGCCAGATACTACATTTGGATTTGAAGTTCTGCTATGAAATCTTCCCTGAATGAAAATGTTCCTGCAGATGTGTTGTACAGATCACTGTACCTGGAAATGAACCTGGTAAAATGCTTTATCATTTTAGAGCCAATTACAGAATTTTTTTTGTATTGATATTATCAAATTAAAAGCAGTTATTAACCGATTATGAGCTACATAAAGAATGCACCATGACCCAAGTATGCTTACTCTATCCGCTTTATTTCAAGATTTCCCCTATAATGAAGGTGAATGGTGTAGCTTACAGTGGCTTCAAGGCTTCTATTCATCCTTGTATTATGGGGGATGGGGCGGATGACATCCACAAGTCTCGGCCTCAGATTCAGATCGTCCCCAGTCTCTTGTAGCACTAACCCCATTCTACTGGTTGGCAACACTAAACTGGCAGGCTGCAGCACCCCCATCTGTGATGGATGGATGGATTAGGGCACCATGCAGTATGATGTGGAGAAGGGAGGAACTAGTCGCACATAGGATCAAATGTTACTGCAACCTGGTTGAGCTGGATAATGTTAGAAGACTGATGCTTTTTCATCTCTACACTGACGTTCTGATGCACATTGGCTATATCGGAGGAATTCTGTAATGAGGCTTAGGAGATATTTCTCATAGCTGTAAAAAATCATTAATTTAGCAGTTTATTTTATTACTTTCTTCAACAGGGGCTCCTGTCCCCTTAGGTCAGTCTGCCTTCAGTTGTTATTATTATTATTATAGTAATATATAACTACCTGTATTTACTGGGTGTGGATCATTAGATCGACACTGTCTAGGTCGACAATACTTAGGTCGACCACTATAGGTCGACAGGGTTGGAAGGTCGACAGGTCAAAAGGTCGACATAATTTTTGTGTGTGTTGTTTTCTTCGTAGAGTGACCAGGAACCCCAATTAGTGCACCGCTTCGCTCGCCATGCTTCGGGCAAGGTGCCTAGCTCTGCTACCGCTTCGCTCGGCACAGATTACCGTTCCTAATCGTAGTCCACATGGATCGTTAAGTATGAAAAAGTAAAAAAAAATTAAAATATAAAACTCATGTCGACCTAGACAGTGTCGATCTTCAGACCGAATCCCGTATTTACTATGCTAAAATGGACAATCAGATTTCTTGTCTCAGTCAGTGGTGAATTTCCCATTAGGCTTGTGAGGCAGGTGCCTAGGGGCGGCATTTGGATGCTGGTGTTGGTACTGTCAGCACAGAAAGTACCAGTAACTGCAAAATATTTCCACTGTACTGTACTATATGCCATTTTGAATGGAGTTTAAATGGGTAGGACAAAAACATACTGCCCCTGTAAGCTCTCCTACTTAGTAAATATGTATACATAATAAAAAAAATTCATAGTGGCTATTTCTTTCTTATTCTATTAAATTGGATATAATCAAATGAGGACTTATAACCAATCTATAATAATAATAAAATTAGGCAGGCGGGGGGGGCAACCATTACTGTTGTACCTAGGTGTGCCCTCACCCCTAAATTCGCCCCTGGTCTCAGTGGGTATTTTAATGCTTTATTAAAATATATATATATACATATACATACACACACATATATATATATATATATATATTAGATATATTTATTTATTTGGGACCTGATACCACTGATTTTTGCCAAATTGATGGCCAGATAATCGGTCCGAATGGTCAGAAATTGTCATCTCTAGTGCACTGTAGGTGGTGTTTCGCTGCATCTGCGATGTACATAAGATGTAAAATTTAAAAATAAAAATTGGAAGAAAGTGATGGTAAGCTGCACCTCTCGGAGTGGCTCATTCATGCAGGGTGCCTTGTACATCAATATATATAAATGCGAAAGCCATCACTCACTGACTGTGTGGATACCCTGTGGACCCTGCAGGAGAAAACTTCATTACCGATGCGTGGCTTGTGTTGCATGAACGATAATGCCCAAATGGACAATCGGATCAAAATTTGGACTGCATGTCCAGTGTGTAGAATTTAATAAACTACAAAAATAGTCCTGTCACTTTTTACCATGTCTGCTACGGGTGCTCCTCAGGTAATGCCAAGAACAATGGATTAATATTTACTTACAGTAAGTCTCAAAATTACATCTCCTATAGATTTACCAAGTTTTTAACACTCATATTTACAACCATGAAAATCAAACTCCAGTGCGAAGAACGGGTAGAACAGCTAGTATAAAAAATAATTGCATGAGCACAAAACAAAACTTAATGGAAAGCTCTCAACAGGTATTCGTACAGGTATTACAATTTGCCAATACCATACGTAAACGTAATGTACTAAACTGCAAGCAACCACTGATTAAAATGAACATTTATTCACAAAAAAACAACTATTACAAATACATTCATTAGTTTTAGTCCACGTATGTGAAAGGAAAGATCATGACTATTTTATTTGTCCATATTTGTCTTGGATGGCATCATATTATAAATGTAGGAAGCATGTGAGTGGTTTTCATCCTCAGACGACACCTTAAGTAGAAATATGAAAAACACTTGAATAATGAAAACACCATTAAATTAGTTCAATTTATTATCATATTTAAATTTCCAGATGAACAGTGGATAACACACCATGACCTGATCACAAGTGAACAGCGCTTACAACACGTCACACGAACAATCACAGTTTTCAATCATTTGTTTCCAAATATTCAGGGAATGGAGAGAGTATAATCTGCCTATGACCTTTTCTTCTGCTTTATTTTTTTTGTAAAATGTTAAAGACGACCAGAAAGGCTTTTATGAATAAGGCAACGACTGTTAACAGTGCTGTGGGCTAACAAAATCCTTTAGAAAAACAGACATTGTATTGTACTGAATGCGGATATATTATAGTCAGCAGTGTTTAAAGAGGTTTGTTTAATTATCAATTTCTTTTTAAATCACACTAGCAGTAAAGAGTTCACTTCCCTTACTTTTACATTAGCAAGGTTATAATACAAAATGTCCTCTGCCGTCTAATTCTAGTGTGGCTGGTTTTCAAAATGTGTATAGTCATCTGCACACATCAAACAGTGAAGCATAAATGAAGGCGAAAGTAACATGCATTTGAAAAGATGAATAATGGGGAGTTTTATCAAGCCTTCTAAAGAGGAGACTTTGAGATGTTAGCAACTATAAGAATTCTAGCTATCACTTCTCAGAGCTGGCCAAACCAGTCCTCAAGATCGACCAACAGTTCACATTTTCCAGATCACCTAGCTATTGCACAGGTGTAGTCATTACTAATTAAGATGTGCTGCATTCATTCCTGACAATTCTACAGATCTCCAGGAGGCCTGGAAAACATGAACTGTTGGTAGATCTCGAGGACCAGTTTGGCCAGCACTGATTTATCTGGTACATTCTCTAAAATGATACTAGGATTCTAATTGGTTGCTTTAGGCTACGCCTCCAAGTGTCCTTTTTAGAAGGCTTGATACTGTAGATCTCCCTCCAAAAGCATAAAAATAGACCTTTTATTCCTTATAACAGAGGAAAACCATTTAACACTTTTACTGCTTAAGGTATAATTATTATAACTGTAATATACAAAATAAACCATGAGTATCAGATTTAAAGGGAAAAAGTAAACCTTGACAGAGGACATGTAACATGTGTATGTGGTACCCTTCACAACTAGCTTACATTAACTTTGTATAAGCCCTCAGTCACTAGTCTACAAGAAATATATACAGTTACTAATAAATGGTATTTAAAAAAACCAGTGCTGAGCCCTTGGAGAAAAAATTGGTATAGAAACACATGACAAAGTCATCACATCCAATATTCAACACACACATTTGCGAATACAACTCTTCGGCATTATAGTGCAGATTTTAGCATGACAAATCCTATTCAATGTGCTTGCACACATACAGGTTTATCCTATCAACACCACATTCAGTAGGGTTATTCAGGCTACCCATGCATTGGAACAAGGCATACTTCACAGAAACATACATAGTTATTATTTTTGTTGTCTGCCATTGGACAAATATTTTATTTTATAGATTTCTCTTTACGAAGCACTTATATTTTAGGAAACATTGTATGGACCAAATCGAAATGCAAAACTTTTTAAAGGTTAAAAAAAAATAAAAAATAATAAAAAAATAATAGACTTTTCTGTATTTAAGCAATTTCACTGATGTAGCTTCGCTTAAAGCATAATTATAACTTGTTGCATCTAGTTGTACAAAAAAATAATTTGGTATCTTTTATTTCCCCACCACCCCATAAAAGAAAATAAAAAAAAATTTAACTGATTTAATGATTTCACTAATACTACAGAACATGCCGTAATAGAAGAACAAAGTGCATTGTTTCACATTGTCACAGCAGAATCACATAGTCCCCATGGTAAATCATTCATTCACACCAAACACTTTCAACTAAATGCGTTTTGTAGGTCATGACAATAGCCCAGAGAACATGCATCCGCCGGTGTGAAACCAATATGATTCAGCAAAGTTATTACTAAACAGCTTGTTTAAGGAAGACAATTATACTATTCTGTGTCATTCCCTCCTCTTTCTATGCTTCTAAATGTGATACTTAATGCGCATTACTTTGGCAGTAAAAATGATCAGGTGATAATCAAATCTCCTTTTGGTTAAAACTTTAGGCAACACCCTGTATCATAATCTAAGCAAATGCAACCCCACATATTTATAGAGATGTTATAAGGCAATAATGCAGTCACATGATATACTGTAACATTTTTTTTCTCTACCGCAGGATATGTGAAAGCAGATCAAATTCTGTTCTAAAATGACTAATTTTTATTTTCCAAATGTATTTTTTTGTGCATTTTTAAAGACTGACAGAATGAAAACACAATTAGACTAAAAAGAATGAAAATAAACAAAAAGAAAAATGTATGGCTAATTAAACTCTATTAGGAGAGAGAAAATAAAGGATATATGATGTTAACACAAAACCATAGAATCGTGGATGCTCATCTTTCATTTTTATTACTAGGATAAGAGGTGAGATTGAAGATTATAAAGGCTATCACCGCTTTTACCCAACACTGGTGATGTATGCTTCCACTGAATTCGCTATAATTAAAGCATGCCTGGGGTCAAATAACATTCTTACAAATGAAACTCTACGTTTCACTGTTTAGTAGTAGAAAATGTTTGGAGAAACTAGGGAATAGAAAAAAGATCAAGAACAGTATAAAAACACTGAAGGAAATAATTTCCAACTTTCCCAATTCATCTTCCTTCTCGTCAGTATGCTGCCTCCTCGAGATGGGTCGAAGTATAATTTGAGAGCTCGATTTTTCCTACTTCAGCCCTGCAGTTGTCAGAAAATAATAGCCAAAACTGATAAACTTCTTCAAGATTAGTTAGAACCACAAAAGTAATGCGATGTACCGTGTATGCTATTCCTGTTAAGTTTATTTCAGATGCCAATAAAAATCTTAGAATTCATATTTCTGAACAAAGAATTGGTTTTAATTGTCTGTAGTTTTAAAATGTAATACCTCATTTATATGGTCCCACGAGGCACTGTCTAAAATGTTCAAAAGTAAATTTAAAGTCCTCAATATCATATGTATATTTATTATCTATATGCTGGCATGTGCACTTTGTCTTAGGAGAGATAGATAGAGAGTAGAAAGTAGAGAGGGGGGGTGATATAGAAGGGAATGAGAAAGAAAGAGGAAGAAGAAGGAAATAGTGAGTAGAAAGTAGAGCGGGGAGAGAGTGAGTGGGGGAAAGATAAAGGGGGAGATATAAAGGGGAATGAGAAAAAGAGGAAATAGAAAAAGCAGAGAGCGAGAAAGAAATGAGACAAAGATGAAAGAAAGAGAAAAATAGTGGCAAAGAGGAAAGAAGGATATAGGAGGGATAGAGAGGGAAATGGAGGAAACAGAAAATGTAGAGAGAAAGAGAAAAGAAAGAAAGGAGAGAAAGAAAGAAAGAAAGAAGAGACAGTACTATGAAGTAAAATCATATATGATAAACAGACTTTTGCCTTTCACTGATATTTCATGAGTCTCTGGCTTAATGAAATGACAAAAAAAAAAACCACACACATTTTTATATATCATGGAATCATATCATGGAACCATTACACAAGTCACGTATGATGAATGCATATACACTGCTCAAAAAAATAAAGGGAACACTAAAATAACACATCCTAGATCTGAATGAATGAAATATTCTTATTAAATACTTTGTTCTTTACATAGTTGAATGTGCTGACAACAAAATCACACAAAAATTATCAATGGAAATCAAATTTATCAACCCATGGAGGTCTGGATTTGGAGTCACACTCAAAATTAAAGTGGAAAAACACACTAAAACATGTCAAAATGAGGCTCAGTAGTGTGAGTGGCCTCCACGTGCCTGTATGACCTCCCTACAACCCACACAAGTGGCTCAGGTAGTGCAGCTCATCCAGGATGGCTCATCAATGCGAGCTGTGGCAAGAAGGTTTGCCGTGTCTGTCAGCGTAGTGTCCAGAGCATGGAGGCGCTACCAGGAGACAGGCCAGTACATCAGGAGATGTGGAGGAGGCCGTAGGAGGGCAACAACCCAGCAGCAGGACCGCTAACTCCGCCTTTGTGCAAGGAGGAACAGGAGGAGCACTGCCAGAGTCCTGCAAAATGACCTCCAGCAAGCCACAAATGTGCATGTGTCTACTCAAATGATCAGAAACAGACTCCATGAGGGTGGTATGAGGGCCCGACGTCCACAGGTTGGGGTTGTGCTTACAGCCCAACACCATGCAGGACGTTTGGCATTTGCCAGAGAACACCAAGATTGGCAAATTCGCCACTGGCGCCCTGCAACATCCTCCAGCATGACCGGTTTGGCAGTGGGTCAGTAATGGTGTGGGGTGGCATTTCTTTGGGGGGCCGCACAGCCCTCCATGTGCTTGCCAGAGGTAGCCTGACTGCCATTAGGTACTGAGATGAGATCCTCAGACTCCTTGTGAGACCATATGCTGGTGCGGATAGCCCTGGGTTCCTCCTAATACAAGACAATGCTAGACCTCATGTGGCTGTAGTGTGTCAACAGTTCCTGCAAGACGAAGGCATTGATGCTATGGACTGGCCCGCCCGTTCCCCAGACCTGAATCAAATTGAGCACATCTGGGACATCATGTCTCGCTCCATCCACCAACGCCACGTTGCACCACAGACTGTCCAGGAGTTGGCGGATGCTTTAGTCCAGGTCTGGGAGGAGATCCCTCAGGAGACCATCCGCCACCTCATCAGGAGCATGCCCAGGCGTTGTAGGGAGGTCATACAGGCACGTGGAGGCCACACTCACTACTGAGCCTCATTTTGACTTGTTTTAAGGACATTACATCAAAGTTGGATCAGCCTGTAATGTGTTTTTCCACTTTAATTTTGAGTGTGACTCCAAATCCAGACCTCCATGGGTTAATAAATTTGATTTCCATTGATAATTTTTGTGTGATTTTATTGTCAGCACATTCAACTATGTAAAGAACAAAGTATTTAATAAGAATATTTCATTCATTCTGATCTAGGATGTGTTATTTTAGTGTTCCCTTTATTGTTTTGAGCAGTGTATATATATTTTTTGTTACTTTAAGATTGTGCAAGTGCTATTTTTGTGTGGCAATTATTTAGTTGCATTGTGTCTTCTTCATTCAACATTTTTGAAATATGTAAGGCTTGAAATAGCTAAGTAAGCATTGTATTATTAAAATTTTGGTAATGCATACTCTTATCCAGATTTCCAAATGCTTGATTGTAGAATACTTTATTTAAAAAAAATATTTTGCCTCTGTTACTTTATGTGACAGAAATGACTGTCGACTATACCAAGCCAGACACCCCACGTAACGGCTGCAAGGCTAAGGACAGGAAAAAAAGAACTCGTATCTGTAGCAGCAGGTAGTGAATGATGTTCTCATACAACATGGGCCCTCATTCCGAGTTGTTCGCTCGGTATTTTTCATCGCATCGCAATGAAAATCCGCTTAGTACGCATGCGCAATGTTCGCACTGCGACTGCGCCAAGTAACTTTGCTATGAAGAAAGTATTTTTACTCACGGCTTTTTCATCGCTCCGGCGAACGTAATGTGATTGACAGGAAATGGGTGTTACTGGGCGGAAACACAGCGTTTCAGGGGCGTGTGGCTGAAAACGCTACCGTTTCCGGAAAAAACGCAGGAGTGGCTGGAGAAACGGTGGGAGTGCCTGGGCGAACGCTGGGTGTGTTTGTGACGTCAACCAGGAACGACAAGCACTGAAATGATCGCACAGGCAGAGTAAGTCTGAAGCTACTCTGAAACTGCTAAGTAGTTAGTAATCGCAATATTGCGAATACATCGGTCGCAATTTTAAGAAGCTAAGATTCACTCCCAGTAGGCGGCGGCTTAGCGTGTGTAACTCTGCTAAATTCGCCTTGCGACCGATCAACTCGGAATGAGGGCCATGGTTTTTTAATATTAAAGTATACCTTTCAAAGCATAATTTCTAATTGTTAAATTAAAATTAAACAGAATTACATTTTGCCTTTTTGTTCTAAACAAAGCATTGATTATTCTTATCCTTTTTCTAGAATGCTCCTAGTTAGAACACAACACAAAACGGAAGGTTAATATATTTATGAGCTGCCGGAAAAAAAGCATAGCTGTATAAACAGTGGTTTCTGACAAACCCGTATGTTCATGATCACCAGGAATACGTGTGTATTATAAGGAATAATTCATACATATATACTGCAAATGTTTGGCCAAATCTCTTCATGGGCAGCTAGTGACACTGGCATTTGTGAGGTAAAATACCGTATACAGTAAGGGGTAGGAGGACTATTAAAATAGAAAACGCAAATCTGTATTATTCCTGACAAAACAATTACTTTAATATTACACATCATGCTGTATTAACTTATCCTGAGAGTCTTTCTGAGATCGTGGCTTAGCTTTCAATCTTCCATCATGTAAAATAGTATGTTAATTTTTACTACCAAATGATTACATTTAAAAGCTTATATAGTAATAGAACACTTAAATTGTGGAGATAAATTACAAATAGGTCGAACCGCGCAATTAATTGGATAAAAGATGTACACCCTTTGTTTCGTACAGATGTGTCCTTAATACACCTAGCCTCAATACGCCGGTTGGTGCAATATGCCTAGTGCGAGCTAGGCACCAGGTCCTGTGCAACCGTTCTAGCGTTGGGTGACATTTTTGCAGAAAACTCATCTTATCCACAATACGATGCGCCAGGAGAATCCTTTGATTAATTTGTTATAAGACACTTGTATATCTGAACCTGTATACAAAGCTGCGCCCTCCAAACACAATTAATCAGCGCAGTCTCCTGGTGAGTCTTATTCACATCGCATTGAGTATAAGGTATGTTTTCAGCAATAAAGACTGATGCTACCAGTCAGCTAGGACCTGATGCGCTGAGGTTTTTTTGTCGTGACTGCAGCAATGATGTGTGAGGACACACCTGTGTGCACATGTACATTAAGACATTTTAATACCCCTTTACCACAGACTTCAAAATCCCAGGTTTTTGCACGTGAATGCGCAAAATCTGGGATTTTTGTCAGTGTAAACACAAACCCCCGATCCTGCTCCCAACCATGGTCATGGAACCTGGGAATTTGCCTGGTTGATAAGCCCAGCAATTTCCCGGGTCGTAGTGGAAAAGGGGTGCTAGTTGTACAGTACTGTGTAAATTGCAACTGAACAATTATTTTTATGCATTTGTCAAGAAGCATCGTACGTAAATTTAGTCAGTTGCATGTTCCACTGTTGCCAATAAAGAAATGTAAATTTGTAGATTTCATCAGTTTAACTGAATTGACCAAAACTGTACTGTGTGTGAGCGTAAATGCAATGGCTATGAACAATCAAAGTTATGTAGTTGGTTGCATATATTGGAGAAACAAGACGAATGAGGTCTATTGGAAATGTTTGGTAGCTCTGTTTGTGGTCTGAATCATGGGGCAGATGTGTTAAGCCTGGAAAAGAAATGAAGCAGTGATGACTGGCTGTTGCGTTATCACCTTACACTTATCACTGCTTTATCACTTCTCCAGGCTTAATACATCTGCCCCAATGCGATCAAAGGAATTCTTCCATCTAAACACATGGCCAAACTACACACTTGACTGGGTGTTTACCTGCTCTGTGAAACAGCTGGACTGCAAAATGCGCGGCTGTTGCAAGACTGTGCTTAAAAATAGGATTTTAATTACCTACTGGTAAATCCTTTTCTCGTAGTTCATAGAGGATGCTGGGGTCCACATTAGTACCATGGGGTATAGACAGGTCCCTTGGGAGCCATGGGCACTTTAAGAGTTTAATAGTGTGGGCTGGCTCCTCCCTCTATGCCCTTCCTACCAGACTCAGTCTAGAAACTGTGCCAGAGGAGTCGCACATACTTCGAGAGAAGGAAATACACAGATAGTGGTGAGATTCACACCAGCTCACACATCACAACAGAAAACCAAGCTAACCAGCTTGAATTAAGTCAGCAACGGCTGAACAACATTACTTAACGAAGTAACAATGCAGTACATAACCAAGTAACAAGGCAGTACTGAACCAAGTAACAACTGCAGGAAAACGAAGCGGTGGGCAGGTGCCCAGAAAAGGACTACGAGAAAAGGATTTACCGGTAGGTAATTAAAATCCTATTTTCTCTTACGTCCTAGAGGATGCTGGGGTCCACATTAGTACCATGGGGATGTACCAAAGCTCCCAGGACGGGAGGGAGAGCGCGGAGGCTTCTGCAGAATTGACCAAACTTAAGGTCCTCAGAGGCCATAATATCGAACCTGTAGAACTTAGCCGCTCGGCAAAGCTGTAAAGCCGAGACACCCCGGGCAGCCGCCCAGGAAGAACCCACCTTACGAGTAGAGTGGGCCTTAACAGATTTTGGACACGGCAATCCTGCCGTAGAAAAAGCATGCTGGATAGTGAACCTGATCCAGCGAGAAATCGTCTGCTTAGAAGCAGGATACCCAATTTTGTTGGGATCATAAAGGACAAACAGAGAGTACGACTTTATGTGACGAGAAGTTATCTTCACATAAATCTTCAAAGCCCTCACAACAGCCAAGGACTTTGAGGTTATTGAGGAGTCAGTAGCCACTGGCACCACAATAGGTTGGTTGATATGAAAAGCCAACACAACCTTCGGATGAAACTGCTGACGCGTCCTGTGCTCAGCTCTATCTTCACGAAAAATTAAGTAGGGGCTCTTGCAGGACAATGCCCCCAGTGCTAACACACGTCTAGCAGATGCTAATGCCAACAGTGTGACCGCCTTCCAAGTAAGAAACTTGACCTCAACCTCCTGTAAAGGCTCAAACCAATTTGATTGCTGGAACTGCAACACCACATTAAGATCCCAAGGTGCCGTAGGAGGCACAAAGGGAGGTTGGATGTGCAGAACACCTTTCAAGAAAGTCTGAACCTCAGGGAGGGAAGCCAATTGTTTCTAGAAAAAAAATGGACAAGGCCGAAATCTGGACTTTAATGGAACCCAAACGCAGGCCCACATCCACACCCGCTTGCAGGAAGAGGAGAAACTGCCCACGTTGAATCTCCACCGTAGGAAATCTGGCGTTAAACCTCCATGCTGTCAAACGTAGCCGTGGTAAGTCTTGATAAGCGAACGGTCCCTGTTGCAGAAGGTCCTCTCGAAGAGGAAGAGGCCTCGGATCTTCCAGCAGTAACTCCAGAAGATCCGCATACCAAGCCCTTCTTGGCCAGTCTGGAGCAATGAGGATCGCCTGAACTCTTGATCTTTTTATAAGTTTGAGAATCCTTGGGATGAGTGGAAGTGGAGGGAACACATACACTGACTTGAACAACCACGGAGTCACCAGTGCATCCACCGCCACTGCCTGTGGGTCTCTCGACCTGGAACAGTACCTCCGAAGCTTCTTGTTGAGGCAGGATGCCATCATGTCTATGTGAGGTACACCTCAAAGACTTGTTACCTCTGTGAACACCTCTGGATAGAGGCCTCACTCCCCTGGATGGAGATCGTGTCTGCTGGGGAAGTCTGCTTCCCAGTCGTCCACTCCCGGAAAGAAGATTGCTGACAGCGCCGTTGTGTGCTTTGCTGCCCAGAGTAGGATCTTTGTCACCTCTGCCATTACAGATCTGCTCTTCGTTCCACCTTGTCGGTTTATGTATGCCGTCATTACATTGTCTGACTGCACCTGAATGACCTGATCTTGCAGAAGATGGGCCGCTTGTAGAAGACCGTTGTACACGGCTCTTAGTTCCAGAATGTTTATCGGAAGGATGGATTCCAGACTTGACCACCGTCCTTGGAAGTTTTTCCCTTGGGTGACCCAACCTCTGAGACTTGCATCCGTGGTTAGAAGGATCCAGATCTGAATCCCGAACCTGCGGCCCTCGAGAAGGTGAGGCATTGTTGCCACCACAGGAGGGAAATCCTGGCTTTCGGCGACAGACGTATCCTCTGGTGCATGTGCAGGTGAGATCCCGACCACTTGTCCAGGAGATCCAGTTGGAAGGACCTGCATGAAATCTTCCGTACTGTAGAGCCTCGTAGGAGGCAACCATCTTCCCCAGCAGACGAATGCACTGATGAACCGATACCCGGGCAGGCTTCAAGACATCCCGGACCATTGATTGTAGAGATGAACGGGTTCGGTGTTACTCGGATTTACCCGAATCTCCTTATTGGCTATCGGACGTCACGTGTTTTAGTTAGCCACTAAGAAAAATCCAGAAAATAAGAAATGGCGATAATTCTGGCGTAAAGAACCCAGTAAAACCGAACCCGCTCATCTCTAATTGATTGTATCACCAAAGCCTTTTCCAACGGTAGAAACACCCTCTGCACTTCCGTGTCGAGGATCATCCCCAGGAAAGACAATCTCCTTGTCGGCTCCAAATGTGACTTTGGAAGAGTCAGGATCCATCCATGATCCCTAAGTAGTCGAGTTGTGAGAGCAATGTTCTGCAACAACTTTTCCCTGGAAGATGCTTTTATCAGCAGATTGTCCAGATATGGAATTATGTTCACTCCCTGCTTGCGGAGGAGTAGCATCATCTCTGCCATTACCTTAGTGAACACCCTCAGTGCCGTGGATAGACCAAATGGCAGTGCCTGGAACTGATAGTGACAGTCCAACAGCGCAAATCTGAGATAAGCCTGGTGAGGCAGCCAAGTTGGAATGTGGAGGTATGCATCTTTGATATCCAGGGATACCAGAAATTCCCCCTCCTCCAGACCTGAGACCACCGCTCTCAGAGACTCCATCTTGAACTTGAATTCCCTCAAATAGGGGTTTAAAGATTTCAGGTTCAATATCGGTCTGACCAAACCATCTGGTTTCGGTACCACAAAGAGGTTTGAGTAGTAACCCTTGGTTTCCATATGAGGTGGAACTGGAACAATGACATTTGCATTTTCCAATATTTGAATGGCTTCCTGTAGGATAGCCCTTTCTGTCAGCAAAGCTGGTAAGCCTGATTTGAAAAATCTGTGAGATGGGAGTTCTTGAAACTCCAGTCTGTACCCCTGGGACACAATATCTTGTACCCAGGGGTCCAGGCTTGATGATGCCCACTGAAATTTTTTGTACCCAGGGGTCCAGGCTTGATGATGCTGACTGAAATTTCTTAGACGTGCTCCCACCTGCCCGATCTCCAGGCTGGGAGGTCCTCCATTATGCTGAGGATTCTGAGGAAACAGAATCAGCCTTCTGTTCCTGGGAACATGTTGGTGCAGGTTTTCTGGATTTTCCCCAACCACCTCTGAAGAAAGTGGAAGGGGGCTTGGACTTTTTAACCTTTGCAGTCCGAAAGGACTGCATTGTAGACGTAGGAAAGATTTTCTCGTTGGCGGAGTGGCTGAAGGAAGAAAGGTTGACTTACCCGCGGTTGCCGTGGAAATCCACGCATCCAATGCTTCCCCCAAACAGAGCCTGACCTGTGAAGGGTAGGTTCTCCACACTCTTCTTGGATTCCGCATCCGCAGACCATTGGCACAGCCAGAATCCCATGCGTACGAGACAGCCATGGAAGACGTCCGTGCATTTAGATGACCAAGGTCCTTCATGGCCTCCACCATGAAATCTGTAGAATCCTGTATGTGACGTAAAAACATTTCAATGTCACATCTATCCATAGAGTCTAAATCCTCTAGTAATGTGCCTGACCACTTTACTATGGCTTTAGAAATCCATGTACAAGCAATGGTGGGCCTTAGTGCCATGCCTGAAGCAGTGTATATCGACTTGAGCGTACTCTCAATCTTGCGGTCTGCCGGCTCTTTCAAAGCGGTAGACCCAGGGACAGGTAAAACCACCTTTTTAGACAATCTAGATACAGAAGCGTCTACTATAGGGGGGTTTTCCAACTTTTTCCTATCCTCTTCAGGGAAAGGAAAAGCAACGAGAACCCTCTTTGGGATCTGGAATTTTTTCTCTGGGTTTTCCCAGGATTTTTCAAACAATGCGTTTAATTCCTTAGATGCAGGGAATGTAAGAGAAGCTTTCTTATGGTCTGCAAAGTAAGCCTCCTCGACCTGTTCAGGTACCTTGTCTGTAATGTGTAAAACGTCTCTAATGGCCTCAATCATGAGTTGCACCCCCTTAGCAAGGGATGCCTCCCCCCCCAGTATATCCCTATCACCCGTATCAGAGTCGGTATTCGTGTCGACCTGCATAATCTGGGCAAGGGCACGCTTTTTTGGGCATATACCAGTGGATTTTGATGAGGTAGTGGGAGCAGAAAACGACAAAACCTCTACAGATTTTTTTAAAACCTGTGTTTCCATCTCATTATGAGCTATCCTAGATGAAATCTGGGATATCATTCAATAGAAGCCACCTATTGGGGTTCGGATTCAGAAGGCTGAGACAGTATATTGCATTCCTGAGTACAAGGAATAGACTCTTCTGAAGAAGATACACACTCTGCAGCACAAGATACAAAGTCCCTAGACATGGTAATGTGAGATATATTACATACACACACACAGGAAAATGTCAGACAGTTTCCCCCAAGTACCTTCAGAGAGACACAGAGTTAAGGAGCCAGCACACACAGAGCGCCAGTAGGCAGTTATATAATAAAAGCCTGGCGCTGACTGAGTAACCTTAATAGACTACACAGTACTATAATGTGAATAAACACACTCCCCCCCCTTCTATAACCCCCTGGTACCGCACAGGATAGCTGGAGTTATGTGGAGGGTCAGCGCTCTCTGTCAGCGTCTCTGATCTGTGATCTGCAGGGAGAAAATGGCGCTGGTGAGTGCTGGATCCGCTCTGAGGAGGAGCTCCGCCCCCTGTAGTGGCGCGTCTTCCCGCACTTCTGGAGATTATACTGGCCTGAGGTAATGGTGGCTAGTAGCAGTACAGAGTCCCTGATAGCAATAGTGACCAGTGTTTAGGGTACTGCGCTGGCCCAGGGCTCCCCTCACAGCGCCGTACACTGTACCTCTGAGCCCGTCGGAGTGCAGCCTTATAGCGCTGCGCTCCCACCCTTGTGCCGCCATTCTCGCCGGTGACCCGCTTATCGGGGACACCGGCGTCCTTCTCACCACCTCGATCTTCTGACTCTGTTAGGCGGTAGCGGCATGCTGCGGGAGTGAGCGGTCGCCTTGGGGGCTAACTCAGTGGCCTGTCAGCGGAGATAGGGGCCATTAACCTCTAGGGTTGGATCCTACTCCCCCCCTAAGTCCCACGAAGCAGGGAGGCTGTTGCCAGTAGTCTCCCTGTACCTACAGTAACTCTTTAAAAAAATAAAACTAAAACTAAAAGAACTCCTAGGAGCTCCCCTAGCTATGACCGGCTCCACCGGGCACATTTTCTAAACTGAGTCTGGTAGGAGGGGTATAGAGGGAGGAGCCAGCCAACACTATTCAACTCTTAAAGTGCCCATGGCTCCCAAGGGACCCGTCTATACAACATGGTACTAATGTGGTCCCCAGCATCCTCTAGGACGTAAGAGAAAACTCTTTACACATGGAGTAACAAAACATCAGAACACAATAAATGTGATGCAATAATTGCATGTGTGTGTATTTCCATATTGTACTCTATTCATTTACATCTCCGCTGAAAAAGTCTTTTGAGGGGCTAAAAATGTAGGAAATTCAAGAACTGAATCTTCCCATGGATTAATTATTCCTTGCATACTTACTTACTCTCCCGAAACCTGCAGGAGACTCACGATTGTTTGGCCAGTCCCTCACACCCCCAGAGGAGTGGGCATCCCTCCCGCATCCTTACCAATTCCTAGTGAAGTGGGCAGAATGGGGAGAGTAATACCAGGGCTTCTCTAGAGAGGAAACTGCCGAAGTAAGCAAGTATGTATGTCAGAAGTATGAGATGTGATTCCTGTTTTGTGGTGGTCTACAAAAAAAATTAAATAAAAGAACAGCCTACATACTACATAATACAAATCGGGAAATAAAATCTTAAATAATCCTTTTCTAACATCGCAAATGAAAATTATGAGGAGTTTTACAAGTGTTTGTCTTCTTATGAGATAATGAGATTTCTAATCCATTTCTTTTTACTCTAAAAACTTTTAATGGTCCATATAGATCTATAGAAGATGCTACAGCACTTGAAAGCAACAAAAAAAAATATACAAGCAAACAATGAAGAATGAAAAAGAAAAAAAAAAAATAGAAAAACAATAATTTAAAAAAAGAAAATCTCCCATGCTTACTAGGGTAAAAAAAGGTTATTATATTTCACTATGCGCGTCTTAATTATTCTTAATAAAGAAAATAACCCTATATCCGCTCAGCACTTCACGAATACTTGCAAAAGTTCAGCGAGTTTCCAAACTTAACCACATCTGAAGGCAGTGTGAGTACGGGACATCAAAGGAATTGTTCTTCTGCTTACAGCAAAGCAACAGACACTCTGGCAAGACATTTAAATATACTGTATTTAAAGGATCTGTGATTGGTTAAGTCTTTGCTTCTTACATTGCAGCAGTTTGTTAAACGTTATCTCAGTCACTGACACAGGAGTGTGCAAGCTTCCAGCTACGTAATAAGCAGCATCCCCTGTAGCAACGAAGGAGTTCAAGAAAATAAATAAAGTAAAAGAAAATGATCTTCAGATTTCAGCACTCCAGTCATCCGCTGTGCAGATAGGGCCGGGCTGCTTCCAGTTGTCTGACCACGTTATTCCAGGGTGTGCCAGCAGCTCTTTCTTCTTCCTCAAATACTGGTCAAGTTAATAGTTTATTTTCCCG
This sequence comes from Pseudophryne corroboree, assembly GCF_028390025.1. NCBI lineage: Eukaryota > Metazoa > Chordata > Amphibia > Anura > Myobatrachidae > Pseudophryne > Pseudophryne corroboree. The sequence goes on from NC_086446.1 coordinate 672,335,279, forward strand.
ACATTCACAGATGATTCAGTTACTAGATTTTCCATATAAATCCTGCATTAGAGCAAAGAAGAACATTATCAGACTACATAATCCAGCAATCAAGTCAAACAAAGTATATAAAAACAAATTTGAAATTCATTATTTTTAACCCACACTTTGGCTCTGCCTATTTAAATCCCAGATTACTGCATACCTCCCCCAACTGTCCGGATTTGATGGGACAGTCCTGTTTTTCAGACACTGTCCTGCCGTCCCACCTGTGGGCTGCGGTAACCCGCGGTGGGGAAGGGGTTTGGGAGGAACCTGTCACTTGCTGCTCTGCTTAGCATAAATGAATAGATGCTTTGTGCATGTAATCATTTCACAGGAGAGAGACTGGGGGCTCGTTCAGCAGGAGTTGGTGTCAATATACTAGCGCCCGTCATCCCGGTGGTCAGAATTCTGACCGAGGGATGCCGGCAGCGGGGCGAGCGCAAAAGAGCCCCTTGCGGGCATGCTGCGCTAGCCACACTGCGGGAATGGTGGGCTATTGATTCTCCTTCCAGGGGTGTCATGGACACCCCAAGATGGGGCATTGGTGTCGGTATCCCGGCGCTGGTATGCTGAGCGCCGAGATCCTGACAGCCGGGATATTGAATGCATCCCGTCCAGCAGCTCCCAGAGTACAAGGCATAACCCCACAGCGACAGAAAATGGTGGTGTGGCTCATGGATGGCATACAGCAAGCAAGCCAGTCTTACCTTTGTAATTGTGAGGTACTATAAAGTGTGGTTTATCTTGAGATGTATGTGTATGTTCTAGAAGGAGAACGATTGGACTCCGCAAGTGCTTCTGGGTCATTTAGAAAGTCCCAGATGAGGATAGTGTCATCATGAGAGCTGCTGACTATCTGGAACTCATCAAACTGTAGGCGAAAAACTCTTCCTGAATGTTCCTGATAAAAAGACAGACAAGGTTATAAAATCATATACAGATAAAATAGTACAACATATCACTTGTAACAGGGTGGGTGTTTTGAATAAAATAAAAAATGTAGCTAAAATATTAAAAATGTTTTCCCTTTCTTTTGGCCTTTTTTTTTCTTTCCGTATTGATATCCTGTTAGGTGGCTCTTTCTCTTTCTGCTAAGATGTCTCATTGTTCTGTTATATTGCTGACAATGTGGTTTTTTTTTCGCAATCAGATTTTATTGAAACACGACAGCAAAACATACAAACAGTTTAGATAAAGCAACTGTGATATAACATCAGAAATCATAAATATCGAGGAGATAGGACATAAGTATATCCCAAAATACAATATGATAATACATATTTAAAATATCACAGAGGCAAGCCATTCCATTGTGCCGCCCATATACAACATCAAAATAAGTCACTATCAATATAAAAGTAGAAGAGAAAGGCAAGAAGAATAGGAAAGACAAGAAAGTCAAAAGAAAATAAGAAAGAATAGAAACCTGTGTCATCTAAGAGGTCATAACAGGATGGGGAGGGATGACAGCAGTATAAAAAGTGTAATCAGGGGTCTCTGTAAAGCGTAACCATGGGTACCAGGTGGTAGTAAAAGCAGAGGAGGACAACTTTGATTAGGATGTAAGGTCTTTCATTAGCATGTATCGGTCTAATCTCCAGAAACACGGCACGGTTGCCCTTGCAGCATTCATCAAGTGTCTGAGTAATGAATTTTTGAACTGTGACATGGGCATCTCCATGAGATTGAGTAACCAAAACTCTGGAGTATCTGGCAATGAGAGACCAGGGATTATCATTGATAACCTTCTGATTGTCTGCCAGTAGTCTGTCAGTTCCGAGCATGACCACCAGATATGGAGTGGAGAACCCCGCTCCTGGTTACATCGCCATCAGAGATCCGATAATGTCAGAAACATCCGATGAATATGCACTGGGCACCGATACCATCTGGATAGGATCTTATATTGGGGCTCCAGAACCTGGATGGAGGCTGACAATGTATTTGTTAGATGTTACTTTGATGTCTTTATAGGCCATAACCTGTTTTTGTTTCCCCTCCTAATTTTCTTTTTTGTATCGCCTACGCTTTTATTGTTGTTGGAAATTCCAGAAAAATTTATATAAAAAATAAAACAATATCCCTTTTATAACTTGCTATTTATTCTATAGAACAGTGGTTCTCGAAATTGGTCCTCAGAACCCCAAGCAGTTTACAGATCACCTGTGGATCTTTAAATAGTGACAGTTGGTAGCACACCTGTGCTCAGCTACAGATGTAGCCACGCTCATCGTTCCCGCGATGTAGCAAAGACGCAGCAAGAGTGCCCGCTTGCGTGTGCGTATGCACGTGTTCACATAAAAGTCTATGGAGCGAATGCTGGTTGCGACCAGTCGCAGCCAGGCCTCTTTGCACTATGCCGCGATGTGCATGCCCATGCGTACGCATTGTGGCATAGATGAGAGTGGCTACATCTGTATATACAGTATTAACTATGTGTCTCTCTTCCCCAGTCCTCAGGATCCCCAACTGTTTCCAAAGCACCTGGCTGGCCACAGGTGTGTTATCAACTGTCACAATTTAAACATCCCCAGGTGACCGTTAAACTGTTTGGTGTCCTGAGGGCAGAGTTTGAGAACCATTGCTATAGGGTGACATGAGGGCTTAGCAGTTAAGATTGCAGAACCTTGGAGGATTTAAATCTAATTAGGGTGCTGCTCGGTCCTAGTGCACGTTTGTGTGGCTGTGGTAGATAGTAAACTCCCCTGGAAATACACAATCCCTTTGTACTGCACTGAGTGATATGTTGGCGCTACATAAAGAAGAAGAATGTAAAAAGATGCGTTAAAGCCCTCACACTTGTTACATGAGCTCAGTACAAACAGTTGAATAACAGAAGTGTAAAATAAGAAGATTCATTAGTAACTTTTATCATGGTAAGACCAGACCACGTTGTATCCAAAGAGTCCTTATCTTATACGCCTCTAACTGCTGCTGTCTTTAAAAGCTAAAAGCTCATTGATCACAAGATTTTATGAGCAGTTTTTTTTATAGCTGATAAATATTAGGGCATTTAGCTCGTATACGGTATAATACCCCTCAATGCCCCCCCCCCCAAAAAAAAACAGTTTCTAAAAAAGAAATGTTTCCATTATAATGAAGCAATTTTTGACCTGTGTTTCTGTATTAGCAAAATGTGTGTCATGAACCACATTACAATTGCTACATGTTTTAAAATCGCTAACTACAGTAACATCAAGTAATTATTTTGTAACAAGGACGTTGGTTCTCTAAATAAATAAATGTGAAAACATATTTCAAACTTAAAAATTGCTGCTTGTGCGTCTATTCACATTACTTTGTGTCTAAGATGCATTTCCACTGGAAAAAACACAAAAAAAGGATGCTTGGTGCTACTGGGTCACACGGCACTCACATGTTATGTGTAACGCAACCTGTAGTGCACGGAGCAAAGACATAAGAGGACACATCTGTATGTCATCGTTACCCAGTCCCTTGTTATACTGCTTCCTACGTGGGCATGGCATAAGAAGAAATCTGTAGCACAGTACAGAGAATATAACAGACTGTTCTATTGATTTTTTCACATTTCTTTTTGGGAGAATTTTTTTTGTTAATAAATTGTAATAAAAAATAACTGTGTTGGTCCAATTTTATTAGTATTTAAAATAAAATAGTAGTGGCAGACCTGCTCTATGATATTGCGACCCAAAATCCTCTTTATACCTTTCACGTCACTATAATCTGCAGTCTTGTACATTATATGCTGTGAAACAAAGTCCTAGCATTATCGCATTGATTCAGGCAGACATCGTAATGTCTTACAGACTTCAAAGCCAAGATAAATGAGTCTGCAATCAACAGCCTTGAACTATGAACCTTCTCCTACTGCTTGCAATTTGAAGAGAAGCTATAGGAGGCTATTGCATTTCTGGTACTAAGCCAAGATTAATTTTGGACGGCCATAATGGTAGCTCTCTAAATTCTGATCTCCCGTGGTCACAACCATACACAAACCACAGCTCCGAACCTTTTAAGTGTGCTTCTATTTAACAGGCCGCAGTGAAATTTTGCCAAGAGGGAAAATAATGGTGTCTGGATGAGGCAGCAATTACACAGATCTTGTTTCACATCAACTTCAGAAACAAATTAAGAGGACTATGCTTCATGCCAGTTACTAAACATGCAGAAATGAAGCTTTGTAGCGGCCCCTTCCTTGCGCTAAGTATCATAGTCTCTTTTGCAGTACAAGCTAAACGGCAAATCAAAAATATATACATGGCTGTAGGAAATCCTTTTAGGACAGGATACTGACATTATGCTTTTCAGTACTTTTTATAGGACATTTTATTACATACAGCAAGAAGGTACTGATTATAATGGAAAACTAGATTAATCTTTGTGTATAACTGCATAATACACAGGTGAGGCCTAAATATAACCTATTTTTATTCATAACATACATCCCAAATTTTTTGGGGTGTCCTCTGGCTCCTAGGAGAGTGGCTGGTCCTTCCCACATCCCACGCACTGCCTAGTGAAGTGGGAAGGATTGGGGGAATAATACAGTAAATTGCAGAACTGTGGTGATGGGAAGGGGTGGAGGGCAATATAAAATGCGATTCTGTGATGTCAGTTTGGCCACACCCCCCGTTCATACAGTTTCAATTAGCTGCATTATACCACAAGGGGACGGGGTCTAATGACAGAAATTATGCTATTAGCTGCCACCTGTCTCTTCTATGGGCTTCTCACAAAGAACAGATTATTGCAGTTGGCAAACATGAATTATAATCCATAGAAAAAGATAATGCCCACAGACTTTCTTGTAATATTTGTAGAAGTTATTATACAGATGTGTCCACTTACATCTAGCCTCACAGCATGTTAAACAGCCCTTTTAGTCAGGTCATGACATGACTTGGTAGCGCTGAGTGTCTTTTTCTTTATGTGACTTTTTCCATAAAAATGCATCTTATTCACAAAATGAAGCGAATATGACGCACAAGCAGCTTTTGTTGATTAAAATGATATGCTGCATGCCTATATTCTGTGTGCGGCTGTATCTGCATACGAAATGCTACGCTACAGTGTTTTCCTAGAAAAAGATATAACATGAGAGATTCGATTTGGGAGGGGTGCGTTCAAACTGAAATCTAAATAGCAGTGTAAAAATAAAGCCGCCAGTATTTACCCTGCACAGAAATAATATAACCCACCCAAATCTAACTCTGTCTGCACAAGTTATATCTGCACATGTTACATCTGCCCCAACTGCAGTGCAACATGGCTTTTCCCAGTTGTGTGCTCTTTTGGTTTGCTAATAAACCTGCATCAGGCCACAAGAACCTAATTTATTGTATGAATTTATAAAAATCTATATTACCGTGGTGTTTAAAAGATATTTAAGTATGGTCTCAATCAGTGGTTCCCAAACTATTTTGAGCCACGGCGCCCTTAAGTATCACATTTTTTTTCATGGCACTCCTTATTAAGAAATTCAGTCAATTTCTGTCACTCTGTTAAACTAAATACAGGGGGCACATTATTGTATAATACATTTTTTTAAATGCATAATAGAATTTATAATCTGTACGTTATATAATTGTTGTACTATTCCCACTGCATTGTATTACTATTTTCCCCAGTAGTGAATTTAGCTAAAAGCAGTGATACTGTACAATTACTGGAGATGTACTTATGGCAAAATTAGAACAGAAAACTTTGTTTTGTAAAGCGTTCATAAAGTAGACCAAGAGGAAGAGAGAACTAAATATTGTTCTGTAATTATTTTACCTGCACAATTCCTTCAACCTTTCTGGGTCTCAGTGAAGACGTTAGTGAATTGGCCGGCTGAAGGGTCACTAATATTGACAGACTATGGAGGAGATTTATCACAGCTTGGAGAGAGATAAAGTACCAATCAGCTCCTAAGTGTAATTTTTTTCAAATACAGCCTGTAAAATGAAAGAAACCGATTTGCCGGTACTTTATCTCTTGCCACGCTTAAGATAAATCTAGTCCAATATTATAAATACTGGCTCATTACTTATACAATAGGATTGCCTCTGCAAACTGAAAACACATTTTCAGCTTGCAGTCTATGAATAATAACTATTACCAATAACTGTTTCAAATCAGAACAGTTTAAAAATCAAATTACTATTATTCTATTACACAGTGAAGTAACTGTAGGATTCAATACAAGCTCCATTAAAACAATATGAAATCATACTATTAATGTAAATATTATGGAAATGTGTTAAACATCTACACAAGTGTGTACAGTACATTTGTTTTCTTTAACTGTTGTTGTAATCCGCATGCAACTACTGTGCAGAACGTGTTGCCTGCTAAACAATCAAACTACTCCTGTGTTATTAAATAAGCAAACTATTTCTCTGCGATTCCAGCATGTTGTAATGCCTAAATGTTTTTGAGGAACAAAACACAACAAATCTCTGTATAGTTACCACAAGTGTCCGCAGACAAAGTGTCCCAGCGGGAGCGCGAGGATCTAAAGCAGCCACAAGGTCCCACACTTTAATTTTCCTGCAAGCCAAAGAGTAAGTTATAGATTGCTAGCAATAGTAAGAGACAGTACAATAAAAAGAGCACAGTTCTCAACAAATTAAATGTTGAAATACAGAATATCACTCTGTAAGTATATAGAACAATACATGAAGGCTAATGGGCATTTTTTTTATAATGCCTTTCATATCACTGAATTAAGAGCTGTTGCAGTGATTACCTGCAGGCCAGATTCAGAAATGTACACCAATGCTGACGCAGCTGCAATTTAGTACACAGCGGCTGTGCAAAAATATGTAATTGGCGCAGCTGCCAGGATTTGTACTGAGACAATTACTGGAGGCATCTCACATCCTCTGCTCGAGTGTGAAGACATTGAGGAGTATTCAATTCTTTGAAAAGTCAGTTGGGTGTCTGTTTTTTCCTATCTAATAGACAGGAAAATACGGACACCCAACCGACTTTTCAAACCATTGAATTCCACCCATTGAATGCACACCGGTCACTTACTCTGCAAAAACTTACCTCTCTGAAACCGCACCAATGTGCAAAACTACGACATTAAGTCCATCTCTGAATCAGGCTCTGTATCATCTTTTACTTATGGGGTCTATTTATTCAATTAATCCAACAAGTCGGAAAAACAGCAATTTTCCAACTTTTTTAGGTTGAATCTGGATTCAACCTATTCAAGCCTGTTGCCATTTTTCTGACTTGTTGGAAATTCAGTCTTGTTGGTAAACACGAGGATCGACGAATTAGCCGCAGATTCATGTATTTTATCGAATTTGCGGGCGTTTCTGACAGGTTTTTAGCCCCATTAACTTAAAAAAAAGTTGGATTGGCATTGTCGAAAAAGGGCTAAAACCTGTCGGAAATGCCTGCAAAATGAATACTGAAGTGTCGGATCCTCTCCGTCAGAGAGGATCCAACACTAATTAAATACTGCCGATATCAAATTACAGATGAAGAATCAACTGGATAAAAGTGCAAATCAGAGAGCTTTTACAATTATCATTATTTATAGTTTTTGGGACCTAAACTAGCAGATGTTAAATGTTCCAAGGCTCAAGCTAACACCTTTCCCTATAAAATTATATTTTTGTGACCTTTACAGGGGTCTTCTAACTTTATACAAAAGGTACTAGTAAATAAAGAATTTAAGCCATAACCCCCACCTATACTGGTTTGAGAAAGTATGTCCCGCTCAGGGCAGAGCAGTGGTGCAAGAGCCACGATGGATGAAACAATCACATGATTGCTTATGGGAGGAATACAGGATGGGGACCGGCTAGGATGCTGGAAGTGCTGAGCAATCCCCCGTGACTTAACTGAAAATACGGGAGGTATAATGAATCTATAAAATGCATTAAGACTGAAAAAGCGATTTTTTTTTTGCATAATGTATGTTTTACTTCACAATCAAAATGTTGATAGCTGAATATTATGTTAGTATTTGCCACTATTATCCGATCATGGATTAATATTAAATAACATGGAAGCTGTAACAAATCCATTTAATTTATATTGCTTTAAGTGTTAGAAATGAAGTTATTCTATAAAACAAATTCTTCTCTCTCTGTATTGTGGACTGTGGTAGGATTGATACTATAGGCCAAATATATTTAGCCAATAGATGCTTAACACGGGTTAAATATGGGGGTTAACTTTAGGTGCAATGAAACTGACCTTTTTTAGTGGACATCAATGAGTGACAATCACCTTTTTACCGCAAGGATATTTTCCACTTGTTCATTTTGTTTATGGCAGATCCACACAGAAAAAAAGAAAATACAGGTGCACACTCTATAGTCCTAAGCAATACTAATCGGAATAATTATAATAAACGCTGCAATCTAACATAGAGAAAATGTGAGTTGCTTAGCACAGTTTTTGGCCAAAAATAAGTGGACCCACCAACCGTGACCAGGTGACCTCATCTGGTGTGTTCCTAACACTAAGGTTCAAGTCCATTGCACGGGAACCCCCTCCCCCAAGACATCACAGGACAACTGCCCCAAGCATCACACTAGTGAGAGGTTAAAGTGTTAGTAAGTGTTACATAAATAAGAAGCAAGATGAAATGGCTTCCACACAGGTATGCCTCATACGTTAATTAAGCCAATAACATCCTGGCATGGTCAGAGTCATGTATAAGAAGCTGGGATGTCCTGAGTGGGCAGCACAGCTGTAAGGTAAGGGATTATTTGGCAGGAGCATCAGTGATGAGAATGACTGAATATACTGAAGTCAACAAAGGGCAACAGTGGGCACATAAGCCATACCTCACACATACTGCGCATACTTCATCAATTGTGATCTCCATTTAGTATGTATTATTATGTGCAAGGTAAAAGGACCAAGCAAGTGCAGGTCAATTGATTACTACTATAGTTCTAGTCTGTGGGGCAAGCATTTGCAGCATTTCTTCCCTAAGGGGAAGGGTGCTAATGAAAGTGACAATGCCCAAATCTGCACAGCACATGTGGGAACTCAGTGGCTACATGACCATGACCCTGTATGTCCTTCTCCAACATCAGTTATAAACCAACCCATACAGTTACGAGATATTCTGGAACGATGCCTGTAACATAATTTTCCACCACCATATATCAGGTGTCAGAGGAGCGGCATCTTTGTGGCTCTGCACCATCTCAGCATTAGTTTACTAAAGATCACACAGGCATGTGGTTGCCAACACCTTATTAGGACATCTTATAGCAGTGTTCACATTTTTTTTTATCCACTAACTTTTAGATACCATGCTTTCACTTTATAACATGATAGGACCTCGCTGTCACTATACAACGGGAATCCCGGCGTCGGAAAACCGACCACCAACATCCCTAAGTAAGTATTGGGTCACAGTTAGTGGTGTTAGGATTAGGCATTCTGGGGGTGGGGGGGTTATCTGTAGCCACCACCTCCCGGAGTCTTAGCCCTAGCTTCACCCCTGGTGCCTTAGCCCTAGCAGACACCCCAGGCGAGTTAGGGGATAGGTCAAATAATTACCCCATCCCCTGTCGGCATTCTCAATTTAGGATGCCGGTGTCTGTCATGTGACCGCCAGCATCCCATACTTAACCCGAATAAAACACAGGAAGGCCTATCTATATGCCTCTGTACGTATACCAGTGATGCCACAAAGCCTAGTAGCCACTGCCATCCTTCCCTAACTGCAGCTAGGTCCTGAACAATGCCTTATTCCTGAGCCTGCCACAAGGAGAGGTGTGATACAGGAGATAGACAGTCATTAGGTCGACAGTAAAAGGTTGACAGTGTCAAAAGGTCGACAAACAAAGAAAATGTGGGGTGTTGCTTTGCGTCTTAGTACATTTTTCCCCCCAATTTGTTAAAATGCGTCCCCTGGCAGGCTCACTTCGCTCGCCACGCTTCGGGCAAAGTTACTGAAGGTAATAGTTTGTGACATGGATAGTAAATGCAGCAAAAGTTGTAAAAATGTAGAAAACTGTAAAAAAATAATAATAGGATTTTAATACCTACAGGTAAATCCTTTTCTCTTAGTCCGTAGAGGATGCTGGGGATGCTTCAAGAACCATGGGGTATAGACGGGATTCGCAGGAGACATGGGCACTTTAAGACTTTAAATGGGTGTGAACTGGCTCCTCCCTCTATGCCCCTCCTCCAGACTCCAGTTATAGGAACTGTGCCCAGGGAGACGGACATTTAGAGGAAAAGGATTTATTTAACGTTTTTAAACTAAGGTGAGATACATATCAGCTCACACCTCAAAACACGCCGTACAACATGGCATTCAACAACAACGCATGCAACGGCATGAATAACATCAGCCACAGACTGACTGAACTTAACTCAACATGAGCGTAACTACAACCAAACTGCAGATACAGCCCGCACTGGGACGGGCGCCCAGCATCCTCTACGGACTACGAGAAAAGGATTTACCGGTAGGTATTAAAATCCTATTTTCTCATACGTCCTAGAGGATGCTGGGGATGCTTCAAGAACCATGGGGTTTATACCAAAGCTCTAGAACGCGCGAGAGAATGCGGATGACTCTGCAGCACCGATTGACCAAACAAGAGGTCCTCCTCAGCCAGGGTATCAAACTTGTAAAACTTCGCAAAGGTGTTTGATCCCGACCAAGTAGCCGCTCGGCAAAGTTGTAATGCCGAGACCCCTCGGGCAGCCGCCCAGGATGAGCCCATCTTTCTGGTAGAATGGGCCTTCACAGATTTTGGTAACGGCAATCCTGCCGTAGAGTGAGCTTGCTGAATCGTAGTACAGATCCAACGTGCAATAGTCTGCTTGGAAGCAGAAGCCCCAATCTTGTTGGGAGCCCACAGGACAAACAGAGCCTCTGTTTTCCTAATTTGAGCAGTTCTGGCGACATATATTTTCAAAGCTCTGACCACATCGAGAGACTTCGATTCCGCCAAAGCGTCTGTAGCCACAGGCACCACAATAGGCTGGTTTACGTGAAACGATGAAACCACCTTTGGCAAAAATTGCTGACGAGTTCTCAACTCCGCCCTATCAGCATGGAAGATTAAATAGGGGCTTTTGTGAGACAAAGCCGCCAATTCAGATACCCAGCTTGCAGAAGTCAAGGCCAACAACATGACTACTTTCCAAGTAAGGAACTTTAACTCAACCTTACGCAAAGGTTCAAACCAATGAGATTGCAGGAACTGCAACAACACATTCAGATCCCAATGCACCACTGGGGGCACAAAGGGAGGTTGGATGTGTAGTACGCCTTTCACGAAGGTCTGAACTTCTGGAAGGGAGGCCAATTCTTTCTGAAAGAAAATCGAAAAGGCCGAAATTTGCACTTTAATTGAGCCCAACTTTAGGCCCACATCCACGCCAGCTTGCAAAAAATGGAGCAAACGCCCCAGCTGAAATTCCTCCGTAGGGGCCTTCTTGGATTCACACCAAGACACATATTTCCTCCAAATACGGTGGTAATGCTTTGCCGTTACTTCTTTTTTTTTAGCCTGAAGAAGTGTGGGAATGACTTCATTGGGAATACCCTTCCGGGCTAGGATTTGGCGCTCAACCGCCATGCCGTCAAACGCAGCCGCGGTAAGTCTTGATACACGCACAGTCCTTGTTGCAACAGGTCCTCTCGTAGAGGAAGAGGCCAGGGATCTTCTATGAGTAATTTCTGAAGATCGGGATACCAAGCCCTCTTGGCCAGTTTGGAACAATGAGTATCGCCTGAACCCTTGTTCTTCTTATCATCTTTATCACCTTTGGAATGAGTGGAAGTGGAGGTAACACATATACCGACGGAAACACCCACGGTGTCACTAGGGCGTCCACCGTCATCGCTTGAGGGTCCCTTGAACTGGAACAATATCTCTGAAGTTTCTTGTTGAGGCGGGACGCCATCATGTCTATTTGAGGAATTCCCCAACGACTTGTCACTTCTGCAAAGACCTCTTGATGAAGACCCCACTCTCCTGGATGGAGATCGTGTCTGCTGAGAAAGTCTGCTTCCCAGTTGTCCACTCCTGGAATGAAGACCGCTGACAGAGCGCTTGCATGTTTCTCTACGCCCAGCGAAGAATTCTCGTGGCCTCGTCCATTGCCGCTCTGCTTCTTGTTCCGCCCTGGCGGTTTATGTACGCCACTGCTGTTATGTTGTCTGACTGAATCAAAACGGGCAGACCGCGAAGAAGATGATCCGCTTGCAGAATGCCGTTGTAAATGGCCATTAATTCCAGAATGTTCATGTGCAGACAAGCTTCCTGGCTTGACCATTTTCCCTGAAAATATCTCCTCTGTGTGACTGATCCCCAGCCTCAGAGACTTGCATCTGTGGTCACCAGGATCCAATCCTGAATCCCGAACCTGCGGCCCTCCAGAAGGTGAGAACTGTGCAGCCACCACAGAAGGGAGATCCTGGTCCTGGAAGATAGGAATATTTTCCAGTTCATGTCCAGGTGAGACCCAGACCACTTGTCCAGCAGGTCCCACTGAAACACCCTGGCATGGAACCTGCCATACTGATTGGCCTCGTAGGCCGCCACCATCTTCCCCAGCAACCGAGTGCATTGAAGAATCGACACTCTTGCCGGTTTCAGAATCTTTTTTACCATGTTCTGTATTTCCAGAGCCTTTTCCACTGGAAGAAAAAAACTCTGTAATTCTGTATCCAGAATCATACCCAGGAACGACAACCGTGTCGTCGGAACCAACTGTGATTTTGGCAAGTTTAGGAGCCAACCATGTTGTTGCAGAATCGTCAGAGAGAGTGCAATGTTTTTCAGAAATTGCTCCTTGGATCTCGCCTTTATCAGGAGATCGTCCAAGTACGGGATAATTGTGACTCCCTGCTTGCGCAGGAGAACCATCATTTCCGCCATAACCTTGGTGAAAATCCTCGGAGCCGTGGACAGACCAAACGGCAACGTCTGGAATTGGTAATGACAATCCTGAACAGCAAACCTCAGGTATGCCTGATGTGGAAGATATATGGGAACGTGTAAGTAGGCATCCTTTATGTCGACCGACACCATAAAATCGCCCTCCTCCAGACTGGAGATCACTGCTCGGAGAGATTCCATCTTGAATTTGAATTTTTTTTAGAAAGAAGTTGAGAGATTTTAGGTTCAGAATCGGTCTGACCGAGCCATCTGGCTTTGGTACCACGAACAGACTCAAATAAAAACCCTCCCCCTGTTGTGATGGGGGTACCGTGACAATGACTTGATTTTGACACAGCTTTAGTATCGCAGCGCATACAACCTCTCTTTCTGGAAGAGAAACTGGCAAGGCCGATTTTAAAAATCGGTGAGGGGGCACGTCCTGAAACTCTAATTTGTACCCTTGGTCTACTATTTCTAATATCCAAGGATCCAGGTCCGAGTGCACCCAGACCTGACTGAAGAGCCTCAGACGTGCCCCCACTGGTGCGAACTCCCGCAGAGGAGCCCCAGCATCATGCGGTGGATTTGGTAGAAGCCGGAGAGGACTTCTGCTCTTGGGAACGTGCCACAGCCGGTGACCTTTTTCCCCTTCCTCTCGCAGGAAGGAAGGAGGACCCTCGTCCTTTCTTGTATTTATTGGGCCGAAAGGACTGCATCTGATAGTGGGGCATTTTCTTCTGTTGTGCAGGAACATAAGGTAAAAATGACGACTTACCCGCGGTAGCCGTAGATACCAGGTCAGTGAGGCCGTCACCAAACAAGACTCTACTGTTAAATGGTAACGACTCCATCGCCTTCTTAGAGTCAGCATCAGCATTCCATTGATGAATCCAGAATGCTCTCCTTGCTGAGACTGCCATGGCATTGGCCCTTGATCCCAAAAGGCCAATATCCCTTACAGCTTCTTTTAAATATGCTGCAGCATCCCTGATATGACCCAGAGTCAAAAGCACATTATCCCTGTCTAGGGTATCTACCTCAGATGACAAGTTATCTGCCCACTTTTCAATAACGCTACTCACCCATGCCGAAGCAACGACAGGCCTGAGTAGCGAACCCGTAGTGACATAAATGGATTTTAGTGTATTTTCCTGCTTACGATCCACAGGATCCTTTAGGGCTACCGTGTCAGGAGACGGAAGCGCCACCTTTTTGGATAGACGCGATAAAGCTTTGTCTACCGTGGGGGTTGACTCCCACTTTTCCCTGTCCCCAAAAGGAAACGGATATGCCACTGGAATTCTTTAGGGAAACTGTATCTTCTTGTCAGGATTTTCCCAAGCCTTTTCAAAAAGAGCGTATAGTTCATGAGGGAGGAAACGTTACCTCAGATTTCTTTCCTTTATACATACAGACCCTAGTATCAGGAACAGCAGGGTCCTCTGTTATATGCAACACTTCTTTTATTGCCACAATCATATACTGAATGCTCTTAGCCAGGTTTGGATTCATTCTGGCATCACTATAGTCGACACTGGAATCAGTCTGTATCTGCTATCTGGGTAAAAGCACGTTTCTGTGACCTCGAAGGGGTCTGAGCTTGTGACAATGCATCCTCCATGGATTTTCTCCATGTCCGGTTCTTAGACTCAGATTTATCAAACCTCTTAGACAACCGAGTCACATTTGCATCATGTACTGAATGCTCTTACCCAGTTTAGGATTCAATCTGGCATCACTATAGTCGACCCTGGAATCAGAGTCAGTGTCGGTATCTGTATCTGCTATCTGGGTAAATGCACGTTTCTGTGACCCCGAAGGGGTCTGAGCTTGCGACAATGCATCCTCCATGGATTTCCTCCATGTCCGGTTCTTAGACTCAGATTTATGTAATTTCTTAGTCAACCGAGTCACATTTGCATTCAAAACACTCAACATATTTAACCAATCATCCGTTGGCGGTGCCGACACGGGCACTTTCACAGTCTTTTCTGTCCCCACTCCAGCCTCCTCCTGGGAAGAGCACTCAGCCTCAGACATGTCGACACACACGTACCGACACCCACAACCACACTGGGGCTATAGGAGACAGACCCACAGCAAAGCCTGTTAGAGAGACACAGAGGGAGTTCTGCCAGCTCACAACCCAGCGCCTATCCCGGTACTGAAGCGAGTAAAAAGACTGCCCCAGACCGGTTAGCGATATATATATATATATATATATATATATCAATTAGCACAAAATCACTTGTGCCCCCCCCCCCCCCCCCCCCGTTTTGCACCCTGTTACTTGCACAGCAGTGTGGATGTCAGAGCCAGCGTTTCTGCAGCTTCTGTGAAGAGAAAATGGCGCTGGTCAGAGCTGTGTGTGCTAAGCCCCGCCCACTACATGGCACACTTCAGTCCTGCTTAAATTTATATTTATACTTGCGGGGGTCCCTTAACTAGTGCCTAGGCACTGTTTTATCTTATGCCAGTGCTGTTTGAGGTTTTCATGCTGCCCAGGGCACCCCTCCTGCGCCCTGCAGTGCCGTGTTATGTGTGGGAGCATGGCGCGCAGCGCGGTACCTCAAACGCGTCTTCTGCCGTCACTGAAGTCTTCTGATCTACTCATACTCACCCGGCTTCTGGCTCTGTGAGGGGGGTGACGGCGCGGCTCCGGGAACAAGCAGCTAGGCGGACCAAGTGATCGAACCCTCTGGAGCTAATGGTGTCCAGTAGCCTAAGAAGCAGAGCCTTTGAACTCAGAGAAGTAGGTCTGCTTCTCTCCCCTCAGTCCCACGATGCAGGGAGCCTGTAGCCAGCAGGTCTCCCTGAAAATAAACCTAACAACAGTCTTTTTCCGAGAAACTCAGGAGAGCTCCTCAGTGTGTGACCAGTCTCTCTGGGCACAGAATCTAACTGGAGTCTGGAGGAGGGGCATAGAGGGAGGAGCCAGTTCACACCCATTTAAAGTCTTAAAGTGCCCATGTCTCCTGCGGATCCCGTCTATACCCCATGGTTCTTAAAGCATCCCCAGCATCCTCTAGGACGTATGAGAAAAAACGCGTCGACCATACATCGATCTTATGACCCTGTCAACCTACTGCATGTCTACCACTGACTGTAGACCTTTTTAGTGTAGCTCTATAGACCGGATACCCACAAGGAGCACCCTTCTACACTAATCTGCAAAAGAGTGTACAGTAAAAGGTACATATTCTAAAATAGATTTTTGTGTGCAAGTACACACTCAGTCTTCACTGGACTACACCTCCCTACGTGGCTCATATATTAGGTAAGCAAATAACATCCCACCATGGGCAAGTATAAAATAATAAGCTGCCCTGGAAGACTATGGCAGAATAACTGTAAAGGTGCATACACACAGTGAAATTTTCTGTCTTCGATTTTAAATATGCAATATGTTCTATGCGATATTGACTGTGTGTGTGATTTTGACTAAGTGCCAATTTTGACTATACTTTAGTACTAGATAGCCAAAACTGACTTGCCTGCACAGTCTATCTAGCCTTGCGATACCGACCCCGCGGGAGCGCGCATCTAGATTGCATCGGTAACGCACGGTGGCTAACACCATGCGATTTGCACCATCTTTCCTTGTGATTTTACATAGTCAAAATCGCAAGGATAAATCTCACCGTGTGAATGCACCTTTAGAGAAATTACTTTGAAAGATCAATGATTGTTAGGGAATGTTTGGCAGACACTTCAGTTACCTAACAATTCACCCGATATAATCAGCCCTGGATCCTGCCATATATACTTATATAACACTTTCCTAGCAAAATGAGTGGAAATAAAGTTTAATCCTCCAGTTACACTGCTGGGAGCAGACGCCGCACATAATGAAGACTAGAAATGTCATGCTGATGACCTGTAAATAAATAGCTCACTTCCTGGGCTTTATCTTGCTCTATCTTCTAGCCTGTCCTCAGTGTACGTACCATAGCAGAACTGTGTAACACTTATAAGTGTGTTGTAAGCGGTGTTTAGTGAGAGTCATGTGATGAAACATGAGTGAGGGCTGCGGTCAGATAACTGATGCTAATTAGAGCAAGGCCTTTAATAATGAGGCCCCGCGGTGAGCAGATCAGGAATAGATTTTGATAAATGCTCCGACTAATGAAAGATACTGCAGCTTCGTTACAACCGAACGAAAAATAAGAATATTTTTACCACGCTTTTCTAAAATTAACCAAGACAAATGGCATGAGTACAGGTGATGGTAATTAATGGAGCATTTAATGGCATCTGATACAGAAGCAACACATCCTTTGTATTCTAATTCCTAGGAAACAAAACCTGAAACCATCAGTGTTTCTTAGCATAACAAAAGCTAATTTAATTTTTACTCAAAACATATCACAAGATAAATAATTTAACCGGGCCAGCAGTCTTAAGCCTAAAGCTACATTTGTAGTTATGTTGGGTACACAACTATACCGTCAGGCTGATCAACCAGACAATTGTATTGGTGTGTACCCAGGATATACAGATTAAACTGCCCCAGCGCCTGTCAGATCTCATAGAAGAATGTACACACTGAGCTATTTCTAGATCAGTGTGTATGGGTGTCACAGGGGGTGAAGCTGGGTACACACTACACGGCTGATCGGGAGCATTTAATATGATCAGCCAAGTGATTGGTATTATGTGTGGTATTTAGAGTTCGCAGGGGGGCACCGAACACCCTAGCACCGGCCCTGACTATGTGTAACCAGTTTTAGGCACATAAGGAACAAGGAACATGCCTATATGTACTGTACCTGCTACATAAGGGCCCCACAGCCATGTTTATACCCTTCTACCCATTAGACTTACTTGAAGAATTGAAAACATATAGTTCACCAATGAGCACAATACTATACTGGAGCAATACAGCCACAATGCTCTGTACACTGGGACACCCTGGATAATCTTTTTGAACCCTGACAAGCTTATATGAATACTCTATAAAGAAGTCCAAATAGTTCTGCTTCAACTTTATCTTCACATGACTAGCACTTTGGCTGGCTGGCTAGCCCGCTACGTCACACAAGTCCTGCGCCATTCAGGAAAATATATTCTGAAAGAGTGGATCTGACTTAATGGACTGCTGCAGCCTTCCCATAAGTCCAACTTTTAAACCAATACCTAATGGACTGAATAGGGCCCTGGCAAAATTCCATATTTCGAACTTTAGAGAAATCCACAGTAGAAATTTACCCATCATACGCTCCACTGACGATCCTCTTGTTGTCGAAGCGAATGCATCGTACCAATTCTTCATGTCCTTCTAGAACCCGCAAACAAGCCCCACATTCAATGTCCCACAACCTGAAAAGAAGACACTTGATTAACATAAACATGATGACGACATCTGAATTTCAGCACTTTATTTAAATCAGATTTAAAGCTGCACCAACGGCCTATGCAATTACTTTAGATGCTTAAAAGGCGGAGGCAAATGTATTGTGTTTCTGAATTTTTAGCTATTCCACTGTGATATGATTTTTATTTTTGAACCAAAAGACTTGCACATTGAAGTTTTCAATTACAGTACTCCAAACTCAATCTTGATTGTAGTGCCAATACGGTAATAAACTGTAATTAAAATTCCAGTAGTCATATGCTTGAATTTAAAGTACAGTATCTCTCAAAGAGGAAAAATATACGTTATGGTAAGAACTTACCGTTGACAACGATATTTTGGATTTCCCAAAGCAATTTAGTGGTGGGGACGCTCCTGATTAGACAGGAGAATCCTTCGCCCAAATTCAGCGTCATGAGAGGCAACAAGGCATAATGTCTAATGAATGTGTTAATGGAAGACCATGTGGCTGCCTTACATATCTGCTCTGCTGAAGCACCACGTTGTGCTGCCCATGATGGACCTACCTTACAAGTAGAGTGAGCAGAGACATTAGCCGGAACAGGGAGATCAGCTTGAGAACATGCTTCGGAAATCGTCATCCGAAGCCATCTTGCCAGTGTCTGCTTATCAGCAGGCCATCCTCTCTTGTGAAATCCGTAGAGAATGAAGAGAGAATCTGTCTTTCTGATGGCACTGGTATGAGCCACGTAGATCCTTAATGCACGGACCACGTCCAGCAATGCATCTCCCGCATAAAGGCCCGGTACCTGGAAAGCCGGGACTACAATTTCTTCTTTAAGGTGGAATTTAGACACCACCTTTTGGAAGATACCCAGATCTAGTTCTTAGAAATGCTTTATCTGGATAAAAAAAAAATCAGAAATGGGGAACGATAAAACCCCTAATTCTGATACCCTTCTAGCTGACGCCATAGTCAGTAGAAAGAGAACTTTAGCTGTCAACCATTTAAGATCTACTTTATTAAGTGGTTCAAATGGGGCAACTTGAAGGGCTTTCAGGAGTGGACTTAAGTCCCAAGGAGCTATAGGAGGAACAAAAGCATTCCCTGGAAAAAAGTACACACATCCTGTAAGTTGGCAATTTTCTTTTGGAACCATACAGTCAATGGCGACACTTGTACTCTCACGGAAGCCACCTTCAAACCTTTATCCATTCCTGCCTGAAGGAATGCTAAGACCCTGGAAAGTCTGAAAGATTTAGGGTCCATTTTCCGTTCACTGCACCAATGAACATAGGTTTGCCATATTCGGTGATAAATGTGAGCTGAGGAAGGTTTCCTTGCTCTAAGCATTGTTTGAATTACCTGTTGTGAGAATCCTCGACATCAGGATAGAGGTTTCAAGAGCCACACCGTCAAAGACAGTTGATCCAGATGTCTGTGATAACAAGGACCCTGCATCAGTAGATCTGGACGTTGAGGGAGCAGAAGTGGAGCATCCATCGACATTCTCTGCAGATCTGTGTACCAATGCCTTCTGGGCCAGGCCGAAGCTATTAGTATCACGGCACCTTTCCCTTGCTTTATCTTCCTCACCACCCTTGGTAATAGGGTGATTGGAGGAAACGCATAAGCCAGATGAAAGTTCCATCTCACCTACAGGGCATCCACAAAGATCGCTCTGGGATCCTTTGTTCTTGACCCATATGCGAGCACTTTGTTGTTCAGACAGGATGCCATGAGATCCATCTCTGGCAACCCCCACTTGTCTACTAGAGTCTGAAAGACCTCTGGGTGTAGAGCCTATTCGCTTGCCTGAATGGCATGTCGACTGAGAAAGTCCGCTTCCCAGTTTAGGATTCCCGGAACGAATACTGTGGATATGGCTGGTAGATGAAGTTCTGCCCACTTTACTATGTGACTTGCCTCCTTCATCGCATTTCGGCTGCGAGTTCCTCCCTGATGGTTGATGTACACTATTGCCGTCGCATTGCCCGAGCGGATCTGGACTGGTTTTCCCAGAAGAATGTACTTTGCCTGAATCAGTGCCATGTATATGGCCCGAAGTTCCAATATATTTATTGGCAGGCAACCTTCTTCCTTGGTCCATTGCCCCTGGAAACACAACCTTCCTGACACTGCTCCCCAGCCCAATTTATGAACCAGCCGTGTTTCTGCAGACACATTATTGTCTGTTGCAGATGACATAGGAGCAATTCCTGTGACTGTGCCAGGATTAAAAGATCATCGAGGTATAAAAAAAATTCTTATCCCCTGCTGTAGGAGATAAGCTGCCATTACCACCATAATCTTGGTAAATACTCTGGGGTGTGTGGCTAACCCAAAAGGTAGGGCCTGGAATTGAAAATGCTGTTGGAGGATAGCGAACCTGAGATAGCACTGATGGGACAGTGCTATAGGAACATGTAGGTAAGCATTATTATTATTATCCTTTATTTATATGGCGCCACAAGGGTTCCGTATCGCCCAATTACAGAGTACATGAATAATCAAACAGGAAAACAGCAACTTACAGTTGATGACAGTATAGGACAAGTACAGGGTAAATAAACATAGTTACATCAGCAGATGACACTGGAATAAGTATCAGGTGGTAGAAGACTGCTGGAGTTGATGCAGTTGAAGATTATTAAAGTAAGAAAGGATAAGCACATGAGGGAAGAGGGCCCTGCTCGTGAGAGCTTACATTCTAAAGGGGAGGGGTAGACAGACAGGGGTGACACAGATGGGGTACATGGAGAGTGTAGAACAGAGGGTTAGGATGAGATTTGTCTGGGTTTGGTGAAGAAGTGGGTCTTGAGAGCCCGTTTGAAGTTTTGTAGAAAGGTGGAGAGTCTGGTGGGGAGAGGTAGGGAATTCCAGAGAAGTGGTGCAGCACGTGAAAAATCTTGGAGGTAGGAGTGGGAGGAGGTGATCCATAGGCAGGAAAGTCGTCGTGCATTAGCAGAGCGAAGAGGACGTGTGGGAATGTAAAGGGAGATAAGATCAGAGATGTAGATGGGAGAGGAGTGGGTGAGGGCTTTGTAAGCGAGTGTGAGAAGCTTGAAATGGATTCTGAAAGGGAAGGGGAGCCAGTGAAGGTCTAGTAAGAGAGGAGAGGTAGACGTAGTGCGTTTGGTGAGGAAAATGAGCCGGGCAGCAGCATTGAGGATAGATTGGAGTGGAGAGAGG
This sequence comes from Pseudophryne corroboree, assembly GCF_028390025.1. NCBI lineage: Eukaryota > Metazoa > Chordata > Amphibia > Anura > Myobatrachidae > Pseudophryne > Pseudophryne corroboree. Next base: position 672,356,661 of record NC_086446.1, read on the forward strand.
TGTTTGTCAGGAATGCCAGTCAGGAGGAGATTACAGTAGTCCAGTCTGGAGATGACCAGTGAGTGGATAAGAGTCTTAGTAGCATCCTGGGTCAGAAAGGGTCTGATCCTGGAAATATTTTTTAGATGAAAACGGCAGGTTTGTGAGAGGTGCTGAATGTGTGGTTTGAAGGAGAGGGAGGAGTCAAGGATTACTCCAAGACAGCGCACTTGGTGGCTAGAGGAGATAGTAGTGCCATCAATAGATAATGAGATTGTAGGAGGTGAGGTTATGCGGGAGGGAGGAAAGATGATCAGTTCGGTCTTAGACATGTTAAGTTTAAGAAAGCGCTGGGACATCCAGGAAGAGGTAGCAGAGAGACAGTTGGAGATACGAGTGAGGAGAGCAGGGGAGAGGTCTGGAGAGGAAAGATAGATTTGGGTGTCATCAGCATAGAGATGATATTGGAAACCAAAAGAACTAATGAGCTTACCTAGTGAGGACGTATAGAGAGAGAAGAGGAGAGGACCAAGGACAGAACCTTGGGGTACACCTACAGTTAGTGGAAGTGAGGGGGAGGTGGAGTCATGAGAAGAGACAGAGAATGAACGGTCAGAGAGGTAGGAAGACAGCCAAGAGAGGGCAGTGTCGCGCAGACCAATGGAGTGAAGGATTTGCAGTAGGAGAGGATGGTCCACAGTGTCAAAAGCAGCAGAGAGATCAAGTAGAATAAGTAGAGAGTAGTGTCCCTTAGATTTAGCAGCATGGAGGTCATTGCATACTTTTGTAAGGGCAGTTTCAGTGGAGTGGAGAGGACGGAAGCCAGACTGGAATGGGTCAAGTAGTGAGTGTGAGGAAAGAAAGGCAGTAAGGCGGTTGTAGACAATACGCTCAAGGAGTTTGGAGGCAAAAGGGAGGAGAGAGATGGGTCAGTAGTTGGAGAGTGTGTTTGGATCAAGGGTAGGTTTTTTAAGAATAGGAGAGATGAGTGCATGCTTGAAGGCAGAGGGGACAGTGCCTGATGAAAGGGAGAGATTGAGAAGGTGGGAAAGGTGGGAACAAGCAGAAGGAGAGAGGTAGCGGAGGAGGCGGGAGGGGATAGGGTCAAGTGGGGAGGTGGTGAGGGGACAGGAACGAATGAGGGCCATGACTTCCTCTCCAGTTGCATGGGAGAAAGAGGTCAGAGTAGGTGGGAGGGTTGGGGAGGGGTGGTAAGGGATGGGGGAAAGCTGGCTACTGATGGTCTGGTGTGATGTGATGTCCTTACGTATGGAGTCAATTTTGGATGTGAAGTAAGTGGCAAAGTCAAGAGCAGAGAGTGAGGAAGGGAGACAAGGTGGAGGTGGGCAGAGGAGTGAGTTGAGAGTGGCAAAGAGGCGCCGGGGGTTGGAAGACTGGGAGGAGATGAGGTTCTTGAAGTATGACTGTTTAGCAAGAGAAAGGGCAGCACTGAAGGATGAGAGCATAAGTTTGAAATGGAGGAAGTCTGCCTTAGAGCGTGATTTCCTCCAGTGTCGCTCAGCAGTACGTGAGCATTTTTGCAGATATCTGGTGCATTTGGTGTGCCAGGGTTGAGGTGTTAATTTGCGAGGGTGAATAGTGGTTGGTGGAGCAACAGAGTCAAGAGCAGAAGTAAGGGATGCATTGTATATGGAAGTGGCTTGTTCAGGGCATGAGAGAGAGAGAATAGGAGAGAGAAGTGAGTCAAACAGGGAGGAAAGGAATGTGGTGTCAAGCTTAGTGATGGTAGCCTTGGGAGGTAGAGATGGGGAAGTCGAGAGAGATAGGTTAAAGGAGAGCAGGTGGTGGTCAGAGAGGGGAAATGGGGAATTGGAAAAATCAGAAATATCACAGCGGTGAGTGAAGACCAGATCCAGTGAGCTCCCATTCACATGGGAGGGTGAGAAGGTCCACTGGGAGAGACCAAGTGAAGAGGTGAGGTTAAGGAGTTCAGAGGCAGGGGATTGTGTGGGGATGTCAATAGGGATGTTGAAATCGCCTAGGATAATGGAAGGAATGTCAGAAGAGAGGAAGCATCCGATATATCCAGGGATACCATATAATCCCCTGGCTCCATGGCCAAAATGATGGAATGTAAGGTCTCCATGTGAAACCAAGGTACCCAAATGTGTTTGTCCAGCAGTTTGAGAATGGGCCAAAATGACCCATATGGCTTCTGAACTAAAAACAGGTTGGAGTAAAAACCATGTCCTCGTTGTGCAGGAGGAACTGGAATGACTACTCCTGACTGAAGCAATTTCTGAACTGCCTCTTACAAAGCCCTGGCCTTCGTCTCTACTCGAGATGGGCTGGTACAAAAAAAAAAACCTTTGAGGAGGGCACTTCTTGAAGGCAAAAGCATAACCTAGAGATACCGTTTCCTGCACCCAGGCATCTGTTGTAGACTGCTGCCATATCTGTGCAAACTGAAGAAGTTGGTCTCCCGGGTGGAGGCCAGCACCATCAGGCTGATGGCTTATTATCTGTTTTACCAACCGGCCCTCTGGTAGCCCAATGCTTTTTAGTCTTACCAGACTTGTTGTATTGGGACTCCCTGCTATCACTTTTGCCTTTAGCTTTTCCTTGAGACCGAAAGGACGGAACTTTAGGTTTGAAATTGTATGTGGAAGGAAACCTGACCTTCTTGGAGTCTGCCTCTGATTCCAAAATATCTGTCAATTCTTTACCAAAAAGAATATCTCCAGAAAAGGGCAAAGATTCCAAAACCTTCTTAGATTCTGAATCAGCATTCCATGTACGTAGCCAAACTGCTCTGCAAGCAGCTATTGTTGAAGCTGATGCCCTGGAGGCAATAGTACCCATATCCAATGCTGCTTCTTCCAAAAACATTGCAGCCTGTTTTATATGTGCTATATGGGATTTTTGCTCTCTAGAAGCTATTGAAAAATCCCCCTCCAATGCATCAGCCCAGGCAGCAACTGCCTTTGCCATCCAAGCTGAAGCCATGGCTGGCCTTATATGACTGCCCCAGACAGGGAAAAAATGGTTTTTAGAAAACCATCCACTCTCCTATCCGTGACATCATTTAATGATGTTGAAGGCAAAGGTAATGTAGATTTTTGCACTAGTCGAATCACATGCGTATCTACTTTAGAAGCCAACTACCTTTTTAAACAATCCCCAGCTGGAAGAGGATAATTGGAATTCCATTTCTTAGGAATTCTAAACTTCTCATTAGGCGAAGCCCAAGCCTATTCCATGCTATTCAGCTGATCTGACCCTGGAAACTCAGTCTTAACTGTTTTGGGATGTTTAAACACAGGTGCCTTAATTTTTAATACACTCTGCTGAATCCTCTAAGGATAGAATGGCTTTCATTGCTTTAATTAACTCAGCTATATCCACTGAGCTGAGACCTTCCTCCTCCTCTTCGTATGCTGAAGTAGAATTAATTGAGCTTTCATCCTCCGATGAATCCTCCTCTGAACCATGTGTAGCCTGCGAGGATGAAGATTTACTTACCACCGGCTTATCAGCCCGTTTCTTTTGAGAGGCTGCTGCTGGAAGTGATACACCACAAGTGGGAAGCTGCATGTAAGGGTTAATCGTGTAACCTATCCACGGTACAGGAGTTGGAGGAATTATCCATTCAGCTATACTGGATAAAGTCTGTGCAAACATAGCCCAAGGTGGATGAACCTGCACCTGAAACTGCCTTGTATTTTTCATGAACCCCTGGTGAAAGCTAAAACAATTTGCACACAAAACATCCTGAACCAGATCCTGAGACGATAACACAGCTTTGCAAGACAAAAATGATATGAGTGTTGGTGTGAGTGTAATTTCTTCACCTTTGCCGCTCTTAGACATGATAAATAATCAACACTTCCACAGTGTACTAAAAAATTTGTGACTGTAATCACTTTAAGTTTTTTTAAAGTGACATACAATCTGACCCTACCCATGCGCCAGCATTGAGGATCGGAATAAAACAAAAGTGACAGAATATAGTAAAGTCAGCAATCACACTAGCAGTCAGGCACGTTATACATTAGTATAATAAGCAATATGAGCACATCATCAACTACAACTACATTTCAAGTATGTAGGAGAACATATTACTGAATCATGTTTAAACAGATCTACCGTATTCAGACGCATTGCGAAAGAAACAACAGTATATGTATGCAATAGGCATTTATCTAACTATTCATACTCAAAAGGTAGATAGAGACTTAGTGCTGTATTACCCGTACTCAGTAGAGTGGGATACAGGGAGACTCACCTCGCTTCCAGGACCGATCAATACGTTAGCAAACTCTGAGTGGATCCAGGTGCTACTAGTGTACATTGTCGCTCTATGAACCTATAGTGAACACAGATGCTCGGTGAACACAGATGCACCAATCACACAGCCGCCTATGCTGCGACTGGGTCCCCTCGTGTACAGCGTCTGAGACGGAAGCGGGAAACAGTTAATGGTGGGAGACTCAGAGGAAACTGGTCATGAACCGGGGGGAGGGGCGACCAGGAGAGCATCAGACTCCCCACTGCTGACATCAACCCTAGGGATCTCGGCCTCATACTATTCCTGGAGCCTATGATCCGTAAGGCCTAGCGCTGGTGCACCCGAGGTGCCAGCCGCGTCAGCAACTGTTCGGTAGTCTCCTCCCAAAACAGTGCGGCTGTGTCCATATTCTCCTTCTAAGCGGAACCGATGTCTTACCTTCTCCCTGTGCTCCGGCCACAGACTGGTAACGTCTGCTGGACCTGCTAGTATATCTGACACATACACCCGCCGAAACAGCACTGTACTCGTGGGTTAGCGTTGTCATGACCCGACTCTAAAGGTATGTATAAGACGCTGTTTAGAAAGATTGCTCAGAAAAAATAGTAAGACTATAAAAATAAAATAAGAAAGCTTAGGGCTGCTAAAACCAGCAGCCCTCTGACCATGGTCCGGCTCCTGCCGCACCAAACAAAAAACTGTTTTGCCTGAGCCAGGAGGCGGGGATATATGGACGGGCCTGTTGCATGCTGGGAGGCCAGAAAGCTTTGACCGATTGGTGCAAATCCGCTGTCGCTTCATCATATCCCATTGTTATCCTGTGGATAACCTGTAGACCCTGCCGGTGAAATGGAATATTCCAGCACAGGACAGGTCATGTAGGTATAACTACTATATTGACAATGGAGGTACATCCCAGAGAAGCACAGAAGATAATTTAGCTTTTAACAGCGTAGCTTTTTTTTTGTCCTGTCTGGTTCGTTGGTGCTAATCAATCACCGAGCTGTAGGGGTGTACTTAATATATTTTATGGGAAATCCCACCGTACACAGTCGATTTCAGAAAATAACTGCAAAAATGAAGTTCCCCCAAACGTTACCTGCTGAGGTCCCCCATTTCATTTCTAAGGGGGCTCCTAAAATATGAATTGCCCCAAGCTTTAGGAAGCATTGCTTTCCAAAGCGTGGATAAAATATTGTAGGTAATGCCATTGTAGCCTATGGGCTAAATTTCATAACAGCACAACCAAACCTGCACCACTTTCGCAATCAACAGCATTGGAACCAGTGTTCCAGCAACTATTCCCCAATTCAATCCCATGAAAAAGAATCATATTGCTGCTGTAAGGAATCTTAATTTTCAGGGGGCGTTTGGTCAGGTTAAAGCCCAACCATTATTTTAGGAGACATTTGCCCAAGGTAAAAAAAATAAAAATATACACCTGGCGCCATCACTTAATTAAGTCAGAGCAGCTAATCCCGGGGAATTGATCCCAATGACCCCAAGTTCACAGAATACACAAAAAATGCCATAGTGCTCACAGACACCCACAAACCACTGAGGAAGCTGCCGACATCCATTAGTAGGCGGATAAACGCGTTTGGGAGAGGAAGAGATCACTACTGCAGACACTGCAGCAATTATCTGCACATGTTAAAGAACGTTGGAGCCGTCCGGCTAAAGTTATCTCCAATGGACCCCTTTGCATAGGGGAAGGAGCCAGTGAGTATACCACTGAGCAGACCAGCCCAGGAGAAAGAAGCAGTTTGCTATTGGGAGAGGTATCTTCTAGGATTGTACTGCATTGTGCTCTCTACAGTCTCTGCTGGCATCTGTCCGTTTCTGCTGGTTACTTATATGCATGTGCTATTGCATGAACTTTGAAGCTTAATACTAATCAGTGTGAGAGCACTAACACATCTGCAACAGTGTTGTTGTTACATCTAAAAATTCAATGTATGGTGCTATATTTGCTGGCAATTGTTCATTTTCATTGAAACTGATGCATGTGATCGCTGCATGAAATGTGAGTGTATAAAAACCGCTTACCAATACACTGGAGAAAGTTGTGTGGGCACAGTACAAGTGTGCATAAAGCTTTAAAGGGGACTACAGCTCTATATTATATTACGGTTAAGCCTCCATTAGGACTGAGGATTATTCAATATTATAAGGAAGACAGTTCGGTCCTTAATATGGATTTGTAGATTTATGTTTTTATTGTTGTAGCAAGTGCTTTATATTATATATTTTTTAGCAGGTACTGGCCGGTATCTATGTATTGTATTTTGTGATAAAATATAATTATAATTAAGTCAGTGGCGCAGTTTCATTCTTTTTTGTGTATTTGCCCAAGGTAATCGCCAAATGGAACTGCATTACTGACACGTGTTGAGAGTGTGGCTGGAGGGATCTGCCCATTCAGTTAAGAAAAGCCAAGTGTGACCACACCCAAGGGCTGCAGTGGAGTGTCAGTGTGAAAGATGCTGCAGAGAGGAGAGTCAGTGTGGTAGCCAGTCTGAGCTCAGTATGCGGGGAAGCTTCTAAAGGTCAGGAGGCCTGTGTCTAACCCTGGAGTAGACATGGAAGGTCATCAAGCTCTGGGACAGAGTCACCTGCAAGGAAGCAGGCCAGATTGTGATGCTGTATATGTGAGCAGCTGTAATGTACCATTTTGTATGCAGTTATAGCTACACAGAGAATATAGGCATGCCACATATTATTTTAATCAGCCGAGACTGCTTGTGCGTCCCATATGCATAGAAATGCAAATAATACGCATTGTCTGCAAAAAAACAGCAACGCCAGATGCGATCAAAGTTGTACGGGACCTGTCAGCACACTCACACCAGGCATGTCACGCTACGTGGCGTATTGAGGCAAGATGTATGAGCACACATCTGTAACTCAGACACCGAGCTTGATGGTCTCCCATGTCTCCTCCAAGGTCGGACACAGGCCTCCTAACCTTCAGCAGCTCCCCCGCATACTGAGCTCTGACTGGCTTCCACACTGACACTCCACTGCAGCCCTTAGGTGTGGTCACACCTGGCTTTTCTTCACTGAATGGGTGGATCCTTCCAGCCACACTCTCAACACGTGTCAGTAATGCAGCTTACCCTCACACTGCCATACATACATACAGGTTGGGATTGCGTGATACACACATACATATATCCAAATACCTCTTATAATTCATCCTAGGTCATTTGGATTCTGACAGCATAGATTAAGTAGTGTATATACAGTATGTGTGTATGCTAGATACCTTAGACCAGGCATGTCCAAACTGCGGCCCTCCAGCTGTTGTGAAACTACATATCCCAGCATGCCCTGACACAGTTTTGCTGTCAGAGAATGCTAAAGCTGTGTCAGGGCATGCTGGGATAATAGGATTTTGGTACTTACCAGGTAAATCCTTTTCTTTGAATCCATAGGGGGCACTGGAGTACTCTTGGGATATGGACGGCTTCCACCGGAAGAAGGCACTGAATAAATTAATTTTTGAGACTACTCCTCCCCTCCATATCCTCGAGCACTTCAGTGTTTTTTACTGAGCCGAACAGGATCGATAGAGAGATTGACCAAAGGAGAATTACATATAATCTCACGGACAACAATAAAGTTGACACAAAACGTAACAGACAACTAAACAGTTGACACCATAACTGATTAACCCTTGTTAAATTTAAACCAGTCGTGAAAGTGTGTTACCATAAGAACCACTGAACTTCCTAAAACAGGTAAACTGCTCTGGGTGGGCGTCCAGTGCCCCCTATGGATTCAAAGAAAAGGATTTACCTGGTAAGTACCAAAATCCTATTTTCTTTATCATCCACTAGGGGTCACTGGAGTACTCTTGGGATGTACCAAAGTTTCCTCCGTGGTGGGAGAGCTGTTTGGCACTTGTAACACTAAACGGCCAAAGCTAGATGCTGATGCCGCGAAAGTATCAAACTTGTAAAAGCGCACAAACGTGTGCACTGAAGACCAACTAGCCGCACGGCAAAGCTGTGTCGTAGAAGCCCCACGACTCGCTGCCCATGACGTTCCCACAGAACGTGTGGAATGAGCTGTTACTGAAGTAGGTGGCTGTAACCTAGCATAAAGGTAAGCCTGACGTATGGTCAGTATGATCCATCTGGATAAGGTTTGCTTATAGGCTGGCCAACCCCTCTTAGCCGCATCATAGAGAACAAACAACGTATCCGTTTTACGCACAGTAGACGTTCGGGATACATAGATGCGCAATGCGCGAACCTCATCCAACGTTCCAGAATCTCCTGTTAACACAGGAACTACTATTGGTTGATTGATGTGAAAAGACGACACTACCTTTGGTAGAAAAGCGGGATTCGTCCGAAGTTCCGCTCTGTCATCATGAAAAACTAAATACGGTGACTTGCACGACAAGGCACCCAGATCTGAAACACGCCTAGCCGAAGCTAAGGCTAAAAGAAAAATCGTTTTCCAAGTGAGAAATTTAATATCCACTTGTCGTAAAGGTTCAAAGTAATCGGACTGTAAGAAATCTAAAACCAGATTCAAGTCCCATGGTGCTGTAGGTGGAATGAAAGGAGGCTGTATCCTCTTTACACCCTGTAAAAACGTATGTATTGACGGCAACGAGGCCAATTTCCTTTGAAAGAAAATTGACAACGCAGATACCTGCACCTTTAGTGTGGAAAGACGTAGTCCTCCATCTAACCCCATCTGTAAAAATAACAAAAGACGGGATAAATTAAAAGATGATGTCGGAAATTTCACGAGAGGCGGCCAGCTCTGATTGTAAACCAACTAATACATCTGCAAGTAAAGCCCATGGAGGGTCCAGAGATGGTGGTTTTACTTCTGAAATCGTATTTATGGCTGTATTAACAACACATGCTGTACATGTGGTGGATCCATCAGGCAACACACTCTTACAGACATGACATGAAAAATGTTTCTTAGATTTTGCTGGTGTCTTACTCATTATAAAAGACAGACAATACAAACTACACACAGACAGACTGCACGACTCAGTAATAACACCAAAGTTCCTGGTATATATCAGGCAAGTGCAGTGCCTGCCAGCAATAAGAAAACTGACCCCAAAATTCCCCTAGTACCACTCTTAGCCGAGATGTAATAAAGGAAACCTGGAACAGACAGGAGAACATTAACATATTAAGCATGCCAAATACTGCCAATGTCTCCCCCCCCCCACTCCCACGACCTCCGTGTACAGCACCGGGTCGGGGCCTGTGGAAGTCTGCATAGGGCCGTGTGAGCGGCCTGTACCTGTAGGCCCAGGCAGCGGGAACTCCTCGGCTGCTGCGGGCGGATAGCGGAAGCAGCGAGCGTGCTGCATAGAGCCCTGGAGCGGCCTATGCACACGCGCTCCCGCCCGCCACACACATTTTGCGGAGTGTCTGTGTAGCCAGGCAGCGCTGCTGCGGCGCCGGGGAGCAGCGGTCTGGTATTTAAGATGCTGGGAGCGGAGAGTGAGAGCGCGCCGCATGGAGCCGTGACGCGGCCCATGCACACGCGCTCCGGGCAGCGGTGAGTACCCAATACAATCCCCAACAGTGGAGCGGCAGCAAGAGCTGACCGCCCCTAACATACCTGGACCGTGACCAAAGTCTATGACGGGGCTTCTCATCCAAGCTCCGTCCAGCTTTTTGCAGGCAGCCTGCAGGTGGAGTGAGGGAGCTCTTTACAGAGAGGTCCGACACTCACGGCTGTTCTCAGCCGCTTCCACTGTCCCTGACCCACGCCTGTTAGAAGGGGGGAAAGGACGTGGAAATCCTTGAAAAGAAGAAAAACTTAGGAACTAAAAAAAAAATTCCAATACTTCGTGGACGAGCTCCACTATGCCTTCTAACTGTGTCGAGCACAGAAAAAACACTGGAGTGCTCGAGGATATGGAGGGGAGGAGTAGTCTCAAAAATTAATTTATTCAGTGCCTTCTTCCGGTGGAAGCCGTCCATATCCCAAGAGTACTCCAGTGACCCCTAGTGGATGATAAAGAAATGTAGTTTCTCAACAGTTGGAGGGCCGCAGTTTGGACATGCCTGCCTTAGACTGTAAGCGCCAATGGGTCAGCAATAAAAATGAATGACATTCTCAGTACAGCGCTGCGTACATTAGTCGCACCTTATAAATAAACAATGATAATATTCTCACACGGCTAGGTCTGGTGGCTGTGTTTATACTGTGAGAATGTATATTCTGCATGCAGTGTACCAGTATCCAAGCATCCACTTATTTATCCTTACTCCGCTCTTCCTACAGCTAATCACTTCCCTGTACTCATCAGTATATGCTTAAGAACACAGCTGCCATCCTGCCTGTGTACGGACATTCTCCTTACCATCACTCTGCAGCAGAATCTGATCATCGTATGCTCCTCCTAGGAACGCCGAGAGTAAACCAGTGGTGCTCCAAGCAGAAATACATGCTTACATAAAACTCACTGTTTATTTGAAGCTATTACAAAGTTGTTTATTCCTATACTGTTATTTAGCAGCGGATATCCATGCAGAATATCACATTCATTATCCAGCACAGTCAACTGCCTGTTCATTATTGACTGTGTAGTTTCTCTTCGCTTAGATATTGAGTATGAAATAACAGCTCCCTCAAGAAACGCATTGGCTGCTTCCCAGTAAACAGTCTAACTTTTCTCCTGCTGTGTTATTAATAATTGGATATAACTCCCACGGTTGACAAAAGTAGGATATAAAATCTTTATTCTTCAGCAACATGGGACTAAATAACCCCAGAAAGAATCAGTGTGCTGGAGAGAGTACTAGGAGAGCATATGCAAAATATTCTAAGGGGTACATTTACTAATGTGTGGGTAAATAAAAGTGGAGGAGTTGTCCATAGCAACCAAACTCTAGCCATCATTTTCTAGCTTGTACCAGATAAAGCAGTGACCAGCAACCAGATTCTCCTTTGGAGCCGCCCCGGGCAGCCTCAAACTTTCAAAATTGCAGCACATTGCTCTTTATCTCAATGGCAATTGAAATTAAAACATTTGATCAATGAAAGAGACACAAATCTACAACAAGGTATCAACAGTCCTTTTCTAGAAGTATTACAAGCTATGATAAACAAATATGACAATAAGCTGGGGATGCAAGCGAGGGCTCGGATGGCCGCATGCAGCCCTTCACTGAGATAAATGATAGCCAGAATCTGATTGGTTGGTACAGGCAACACCTCCAGTTTTGTAAATCCACACTTTAGTAAGTTTACCTCTAACTACTGCTGCCTCACAGAGCAGGGAGCGTTCTACAATGAGAATGTACTACCTGTGCTCATGAGGGTTCCTCCAAGTGCCCATTTCTAATCACAGGCCAAACACTGACAACGGTTATTGTGTTTTCTTAATTTAATCTAAAGTTAATTTGTATTTCACTTGTATAAAATGATGGCATATGATCAAATGAAGGAGGAACGGATGTCAATGAGCATACACTGATCGTACAGTGTTGCATAATATATTCATATTACAGAAGCATGAGCATGTGAAGTGAATAAAGATGTATGTGTACAGAATAAAGGACTGGGATGATGGGTAGGTGCACAGAATAAAGGACTAGGACGATGGGTAGGTGCACAGAACAAAGGACTGGGACGATGGATAGGTGCACAGAACAAAGGACTGGGATGATGGATAGGTGCACAGAACAAAGGACTGGGACGATGGATAGGTGCACAGAACAAAGGACTGGGACGATGGATAGGTGCACAGAACAAAGGACTGGGACGATGGGTAGGTGCACAGAACAAAGGACTGGGATGATGGGTAGGTGCACAGAATAAAGGACTGGGACAACGGGTACATGAACAGATTACAGGGCTGGGAGGATTATCTAGGTGAACGGAATAAAGGACTGGGACGATGGGTAGGTGCACAGAATAAAGGACTAGGACGATGGGTAGGTGCACAGAACAAAGGACTGGGACGATGGATAGGTGCACAGAACAAAGGACTGGGATGATGGATAGGTGCACAGAACAAAGGACTGGGACGATGGATAGGTGCACAGAACAAAGGACTGGGATGATGGATAGGTGCACAGAACAAAGGACTGGGACGATGGGTAGGTACACAGAATAAAGGACTGGGACGATGGGTAGGTGCACAGAATAAAGGACTGGGGTAATGGGTACATGAACAGATTACAGGACTGGGGCGATTATCTAAGTGAACAGAATAAAGGACTTGGATGATGGGTAGGTGCACAGAATAAAGGACTTGGACAATGGGTAGGTGCACAAAATAAAGGACTTGGACAATGGGTAGGTGAACAGACTAAAGAACTGGGGCGAAGGGTACATGTGAAAAATAAAAGACTTGGCTGACAGGTACATGAAAAGAATAAAGGAGTGGGATAATGGATAGTTGAACAAAATAAAGGACTTGAGCAATGGGTACATGAAAAGAATAAAGGAGTGGGCACTGGATAGTTGATCAGAATAAAGGACTGGGATGATGGGTAGGTGGACAGAATAAAGGACTGGGGCAATGGATAGTTGAGCAGAATAAAGGACTGGGGCAACCAGCATTTGAAGTGTATATTGGACTTGGGGTTAGACAGGTATGTGGACTGAATAAAGGATGAGGAACCAAGAATTCAGTACATGCCTGGGGACACCAATATGAAAACACACCTCAGAGAGGAGGAACATGGTTGGGGGATGCAGGTAAATAATTGAACATAAAGATTTAAAAAAACCATGGGGACTATGTGTAAAACAGGTTTGAAACTGCAATCCGTGAAAGAAAATTAAAATAATTAACCAAATGACGGAAGGATGGGGGGAAACGGGTAACTGAATCCTTTAAGGACATTGATACAGTATATGAACTAAAACAGTTACTAGGTGTACACTGAATAAGGACTGGGCAAAAGAAATGTATCAAATGAAAGATTAATCTTACAGGTAAATGTAAGCAAGGGCGTAGACAGAACTTTGTTGACTCCATAGCAACACTTTGAGCAGGCACTAGATATACTGCAGGCCCATACTGTATGTAAAGGTTTGTAAGGGTCCCTCTGTAACACCCAAGGGTGAAAATGTATACATGTAACTGTGACAAGGAAGGTGGACCCCTCTCAGCTGCACTCCCTGCACCTATGGAAGCTGCGCCCCTGCATGCAAGGGGTGAGTAAATTAATAACTGACTAGATACACAAGCAGGCAAATAGGAGAGAGGAAAACAAGAATATGAAAGAAAGAGGAGTGACAAAGAAATATACATATTAATGATAAGGAACAGGGTGAAAAAGATAAGCTGATCCAATGAAGAAACTGTGGACATTAACCAAACATGGCCTAGAAAGTAGGATTCTCAGACTGGAGATAAGTTGAATAATGGGGTACATAAACATGGCCACTCCCAGACCCGTAGGACACAGCTTTCCTAATCTTGGTATTAAAAAGATAGTTATGATAGACTTTGTGGTTCTGGATAGTGTAAACCATTGAAGGTTGTACTACAAAAATGTAGCATCTTGAGAGGTTACATGAGTGCACAATTCTGCTCCTTCTGATGAAAAAGATCTGTGCAGACCGAAGCTATTCTGGCAGAATGTCTGTGAAAAAAGTTACAGATCACAGAGTTAAATATGTTAGATCGTCCAAGGGATGAAATGGACCATCCAGTGATAAGCATAGGGCATACATACGATAGAGTCACTGAGTAAATCATATAAGTACAGGAAACATTACTCTGGCAAGGGTGGGGCAACATTCGCACCTTGGGGAAACACTTCTCCATAGGTGGTGGCCTTCCCTACATTAACTAAGAGATGGTGGTCCCTGGAAAGGAAGTCTCTTACATGTAAGCCAGTATTCAAGAAATTTGAAAAGATTACCTGATAGTATTATCAGAAGAGCCGCTCACCACCAGCCTATCCCGGTACTGCAGGCAAGCAATCCCACGTTTGTGACCGTTTAATGTACGGACAAATTCACATGTACTTGTGTTCCACACCTGGAGAAATACAAAAAACATGTGAGTAAATGAATCAACTGCAGTGGTTAGCATTCTTGCCTAACATCCCTGAGGTCTTGAGGTCAAGGAACATATTGGTAAATTAATTGACTTCTGACAAAAAAATGAACCCCATTGTGTACATTTGATAAGGAATAACAGCCTCACTGGGGACTGATGACCGAATTATTCTCCAGACAGCGCTGCATAAAATGTATGCACTATATAAATAAACACCCATAAAATTGCAACAACCCCAACATATTTTTAATTTTTGCCACATTGGCATACTGGGAAAATCTATGTTGTCTGAATGTGCCAAGGCTAGGGGTAAAGACATGTTTTCACAGTTGCCTTTCTGTTAACAGTGGCTGTCACTAAACATGCATTTACCTTTTAAAACTTTTGTGCTTATTAAACCACGGAAGAGTCTGCAAAGTATCCAAAAGCTGTTAAGAGAGGGACCCACTTTTCTAACAGCACAATACAATCTAGCTGAGTGCCAGATTTTACTGCGCATGTGCAAGTCTCCAGGACCATGGCGTCCATACCACGTTCCCAGTGACTTCTCTATTGTGCATGCGCAGATCACTGGGAAAATGGCCATCGTGCCATATTCCCAGTGATTTTCTGCTGCTCTGAGGCGATGGCCAACGTGGAACTCCAGAGAGGTAAGTATAATTATGTGTGCAGGGAGTGCGGTGTGGCTGGCCTGTGTGCACCACATACCCTGTACTCATTACAGATATGCTAATGAAAGTATCCCCAAACTACAAAATGGAACCATAAACCAGAGTGTTAGTGAAGCAGTTGTACAGTCAGGTCTTCGGCACCATCTCTCAGCTGTGTAACCTTCCCCTCAGTTTGTGTGCAATACTTTTTTGGTATACAAAGTATTTTTGAAGATAAAAATAACAAGCGATAGGCCCCTACTTTTATAGTCCTGTCCCCAGAGGCGGAGACGATGTACTTGTCATCGAAGTCCACCACATTCACTGCTGCCCTATGGCCAACCAGGACCCTCCGTAGTGTGATGTCGGTAGCAGAAGCCATGTCCCACACGGCAATGGAGCGATCTTTGGAGCAGGTGACCATCATGCCATTGTTGAAGCGTAAATGTAGCACAGCCTCACAGTGGTGGATCAGTGTATTTAGCATCTCTCCCGAGTTCACCTCCCAGACCCTGCGATCACAAGAGACGGAAGATGATACAGAGAGCACGCCAAATGTCTCGGTGTGACTGCAGCTTTCAGACCTCTTACATATTTCATCTTCTGAAGTACAGTAGGAGACAGCACCGATGGAAGGTTTATCAAGTGAGGGCTGAACTAATCCACAGTGTAACTCTGGTACATAGAGCTGTATGAATGTTTGCTGTGCCACATCATAAAATGCGCCAGATAGAATTTATTATGGGAAAAGTATTTGAATCTGTGACACTTCTTAAAAGAAGAAGTCACGTGCATTTTTCATTTTATTGCTTTTGTGTCACTTATTTTAAATCTACTAAAAATGCACAATATTCCATCCAAGAACAAAGCAGATGATTTCTATGTGACCTAATGCGTACTACGATAACTAGTCATTTTTCATAACTCAGAATGTATTTCATCAAAACAAATGCTGATATATTATATAACGGATTTCCCATGATAAACCAGAGTAGAAAAAATACTATTTCTCCTTGTGCATTAAAGTGCAGGAGGCATAATGGTAACACTTGGTTGGTACAAGAAGAAACACCACTGTACTGTCTGCACACGGACCACTGTCTGCAGTTCAGCTGAAAGATAAATACCACAATCCGCGAAAAGGTCTTGTAGAAAAGTTACTACAAAGCAAATTATTATCGGTTCCAAAGATCTCTCAGAGGATCGAACTCTATCATAAAGTTCTATACGTGTGACTAAAATAGGATTTTAATACCTACCGGTAAATCCTTTTCTCTTAGTCCGTAGAGGATGCTGGGGATGCTTCAAGAACCATGGGGTATAGACGGGATCTGCAGGAGACATGGGCACTTTAAGACTTTAAAAGGGATGTGAATTGGCTCCTCCCTCTATGCCCCTCCTCCAGACTCCAGTTATAGGAACTGTGCCCAGGGAGACTGATATTTAGAGGAAAAGGATTTATTTAATTTTTAAACTAAGGTGAGATACATACCAGCTCACACCTCAAACACGCCGTACAACATGGCATTCAACAACAACGCATGCAACGGCATGAATAACATCAGCCACAGACTGACTGAACTCAACACAACATGTGTGTAACCATAACCCATAACTGCAGATACAGCCCGCACTGGGACGGGCGCCCAGTATCCTCTACGGACTAAGAGAAAAGGATTTACCGGTAGGTATTAAAATCCTATTTTCTCATACGTCCTAGAGGATGCTGGGGATGCTTCAAGAAACATGGGGTTTATACCAAAGCTCTAGAACAGGCGGGAGAGTGCGGATGACTCTGCAGCACCGATTGACCAAACAAGTGGTCCTCCTCAGCCAGGGTATCAAACTTGTAAAACTTCGCAAAGGTGTTTGATCCCGACCAAGTAGCAGCCCGGCAAGCTGTAATGCCGAGACCCCTCAGGCAGCCGCCCAGGATGAGCCCACCTTTCTGGTAGAATGGGCTTTTACTGATTTCGGTAACGGCAATCCTGCCGTAGAATGAGCCTGCTGAATCGTATTACAGATCCAGCGCACAATAGTCTGCTTGGAAGCAGGAGCCCCAATCTTGTTGGAAGCCCACAGGACAAACAGAGCCTCTGTTTTCCTAATCTGCGCCTTTCTGGCGACATAGATTTTCAAAGCTCTGACCACATCGAGAGACTTCGATTCCGCCAAGGCAACAGTAGCCACTGGCACCACAATAGGCTGGTTTACGTGACATGATGAAACCACTTTTGGTAGAAATTGCTGACGAGTTCTCACCTCCGCTCTATCAGCATGGAAGATTAAATAGGGGCTTTTGTGAGACAAAGCCGCCAACTCAGATACCCGCCTTGCGGATGGCAAGGCCAACAACATGACTACTTTCCAAGTAAGGACTTTTAACTCAACCTTTCGTAAAGGTTCAAACCAATGAGATTGCAGGAACTGCAATACCACATTAAGATCCCACGGTGCCACAGGGGGCACAAATGGAGGGTGGATGTGTAGCACGCCTTTCACGAAGGTCTGAACTTCTGGAAGGGAGGCCAATTCTTTCTGAAAGAAGATTGATAAGGCCGAAATTTGTACTTTAACAGAGCCTAACTTTAGGACCGCATCCACACCTGCTTGCAAAAAAAATGGAGCAAACGCCCCAGCTGAAATTCTTCCGTAGGAGCCTTCTTGGATTCACACCAAGACATAGATTTCCTCCAAATACGGTGGTAATGCTTTGCAGTTACTTCTTTTCTAGCCTGAAGAAGTGTGGTAATGACTTCACTAGGAATACCCTCCCAGGCTAGGATTTGGCATTCAACCGCCATGCCGTCAAACGCAGCCGCGGTAAGTCTTGATACACGCACGGTCCTTGTTGTAACAGGTCCTCCCGTAGAGGAAGAGGCCAGGGATCTTCTATGAGCAACTCCTGAAGATCTGGATACCAGGCCCTCTTTGGCCAATCTGGAACAATGAGTATCGCCTGAACCCTTGTTCTTCTTATAATCTTTATCACCTTTGGAATGAGTGGAAGTGGAGGGAACACATAGACCGACGGAAACACCCACGGTGTCACTAGGGCATCCTCCGCTATTGCTTGAGGGTCCCTCGACCTGGAACAATATCTCTGAAGTTTCTTGTTGAGGCCATCATGTCTATTTGAGGAATTCCCCAACGACTTGTCACTTCTGCAAAGACCTCTTGATGAAGACCCTACTCTCCTGGATGGAGATCGTGTCTGCTGAGGAAGTCTGCATCCCAGTTGTCTACTCCAGGAATGAAGACTGCTGACAGAGCGCTTGCATGTCTCTCCGCCCAGCGAAGAACTTTCGTGGCTTCGGCCATTGCCGCTCTGCTCTTTGTTCCGCCCTGGCGGTTTAAGTACGCCACTGCTGTTGACTGAATCAAGACGGGCAAACCGCGAAGATGTTCCGCTTGCAGAATGCAGTTGTAAATGGCCATTAATTCCAGAATGTTTACGTGCAGACAAGCTTCCTGGCTTGACCATTTTCCTTGAAAATTTCTCCCCTGTGTGACTGCTCCCCAGCCTCGGAGACTTGCATCTGTGGTCACCAGGATCCAATCCTGAATCCTGAACCTGCGTCCCTCCAGAAGGTGAGAACTGTGCAGCCACCACAGGAGGGAGATCCTGGTCCTGGAAGATAAGATTATTTTCCGGTGCATGGTCAGGTGAGACCCTGACCACTTGTCCAACAGGTCCCACTGAAAACCCTGGCATGGAACCTGCCATACTGAATGGCCTCCTAGGCCACCACCATCTTCCCCAGTAACCGAGTGCATTGAAGAATCGACACTCTTGCCGGTTTCAGAATCTGTTTTACCATGTTCTGTATTTCCAGAGCCTTTTCCACTGGAAGAAAAACTCTCTGTAATTCTGTATCCAGAATCATACCCAGGAACGACAGCCGTGTCGTCGGAACCAACTGTGATTTTGGCAAGTTTAGGAGCCAACCATGATGTTGCAGAATAGTCAGTGAGAACGCAACGTTTTTCAGCAATTGCTCATTGGATCTCGCCTTTATGAGAAGATCGTCCAAGTACGGGATATTTGTGATTCCCTGCTTGCGCAGGAGAACCATCATTTCCGCCATAACCTTGGTGAAAATCCTCAGAGCCGTGGACAGACCAAACGGCAACGTCTGAAATTGGTAATGACAATCCTGAACAGCAAACCTCAGGTAAGCCTGATGTGGAGGATATATGGGGACGTGTAAGTATGCATCCTTATGTCGACGGACACCATAAAATCCCCCTACTCCAGACTGGAGATCACTGCTTGGAGAGATTCCATCTTGAATTTTTTTAGAAAGAAATTGAGGGATTTGAGGTTCAGGATCGGTCTGACTGAGCCGTCTGGCTTCGGGACCACGAACAGACTCGAATAAAAGCCCTCCCCCTGTTGTGACGGGGGGTACAGTGACAACGACTTGATTTTGACACAGCTTTAGTATTGCAGCGCATACTACCTCCCTTTCTGGAAGAGAAGCTGTCAAGGCTCCCAATAGCAACCCTAAATGGCTGTCTAGCTGAACTACAGGAGTGGATGAGCGCCAGTTGGCTGCGACTGAACCCGGATAAAACAGAGGTCCTTATGATACGACCGCAACATCAAAGGACAAGACTGCAGCATAGCCAACCAACTGGACTTGCACTCGGGGATTCAGAATTACAGACCAGTGATCATGTGCAGAATCTTGGCGTTGTCCTGGATGGTGGCTTGACACTTAAACATCAGATATCAGCCACAATCAAATCCTCATTCTTTCACCTGAGGAACATAGCCAGAATCAAGCACTTAATTCCCTCAGGTGATATGCCAAAAGTCATACATGCATTTGTATCATCTCGTTTAGACTACTGTAATGCCCTCTACCTTGGTCTACCAGCAAAAGAATTGCAACGCTTACAGCTGGTGCAAAACACAGCTGCCAGGCTATTAACCAACCAGCCCCGTTCTAGCCACATAACACCCATCCTCTACTCCCTTCACTGGCTGCCTGTAAGATGGCGAATCATCTTCAAGATTGGCTTACTGAGTTTCAAAGCATTACATGACCAAGGCCCAAGGTACCTGAAACAGCTTCTGACCCAATACTGCCCCACTCGATTACTGCGATCTGTAGATGAAGGACTTTTAGCAGTACCTAGAACCTACCGTAATTCATCTGGGGGTCGAGCTTTTAGTCATGCGGCTCCGACTCTATGGAACTCACTTCCCCGCACAGTGCGAGGCCCCAACTATAGAATCCTTCAAAAGTAGACTCAAGACTTTTCTGTTTACTCAAGCATTTCCATAATGTCCCTTTTAGTATCTTCATGCTTCTGTATTTTATGAAATTGTACTTTATTATTTTCTGTACTATTTTATGCTATGTATCTGTTAAGCGCCTTGAGTCCTATTGGAGAAAGAGCGCTATATAAATAAAATTATTATTATTATTATTATTATAAGGCCGATTTCAAAAATCGGTGAGGGGGCACGTCTTGAAACTCTAATTTGTACCCTTAGGTTACTATTTCTAATATCCAAGGATCCAGGGCCGAGTGAACCCAAACCTGACTGAAGAGTTTGAGACGTGCCCCCACCGGTGCGGACTCCCGCAGAGGAGCCCCAGCGTCATGCGGTGGATTTGGTAGAAGCTGGAGAGGACTTCTGTTCTTGGGAACTTGCCACAGCCTGTGACCTTTTTCCCTTTCCTCTTCCTCTCGCAGCAAGGAAGGAGGACCCTCGTCCTTGTTTGAATTTATTGGGCCGAAAGGACTGCATCTGATAGTGGGGCGTTTTCTTTTGTTGTGCAGGAACATAAGGTAACAATGACGACTTACCCGCGGTAGCCGTAGATACCAGGTCAGTCAGGCAGTCACCAAACAAAACACTACCGTTAAACGGTAGAGACTCCATAGTCTTCTTAGAGTCAGCATCAGCATTCCATTGATGAATCCACAATGCCCTCCTAGCAGAGACCGCCATGGCATTGGCCCTTGATCTCAAAAGGCCAATATCCCTTGCAGCTTCTTTTAAATATGCTGCAGCGTCCCTGATATGACCCAGAGTCAAAAGCACGCTATCCCTGTCCAGGGTATCTATCTCAGATGACATAAATGGATTTTAGTGTATTTTCCTGCTTACGATCCGCAGGATCCTTTAGGGCTGCCGTGTCAGGAGGGGGATGACTCCCACTTTTCCCTGTCCCCAGAGGGGAATGGATATGGCACTGGAATTCTTTTGGGAACCTGTACCTTCTTGTCAGGATTTTCCCAAGCCTTTTCAAAAAGAGCGTTCAGTTCATGAGAGGGAGGAAACGTTACCTCAGGTTTCTTTCGTTTAAACATACAGACCCTTGTATCAGGAACAGCAGGGTCCTCGTGATATGTAATACGTCTTTTATCGCCACAATCATGTACTGAATGCTCTTAGCCAGTTTAGGATCACTATAGTCGACACTGGAATCAGAGTCCGTGTCGGTATCTGTATCTGCTATCTGGGTAAATGCACGTTTCTGTGACCCCGAAGGGGTCTGAGCTTGCGACAATGCATCCTCCATGGATTTCCTCCATGTCCGGTTCTTAGACTCAGATTTATCTAATTTCTTAGTCAACTGAGCCACATTTGCATTCAAAACACTCAACATATTTACCCAATCAGCCGTCGGCGGTGCCGACGCGGTCAATTCCACAGCCTTTTCTGTCCCCACTCCAGCCTCCTCCTGGGAAGAGCACTTAGCCTCAGACATGTCGACACATGCGTACCGACACCCACAACCACACTGGGGCTATAGGAGACAGACCCACAGCAAAGCCTGTTAGAGAAACACAGAGGGAGTTCTGCCAGCTCACAACCCAGTGCCTATCCCGGTTCTGAAGCGAGTAATATACTGCACAGACCTGTTAGTGCTTTTAAATTCCATAAAATAGCACCAAATCACTTGTGTCCCCCCCCCCGTTTTGCACCCTGTTACTTGTACAGTAGTGTGGGAGGCCAGGCTCAGCGTCTCTGCAGCTGTGAAGAGAAAATGGCGCTGGGCAGAACTGTGAGGGCTAAGCCACGGCCCCTTAATGGCGCACTTCAGTCCCGCTTACTTTTACATATTTATACTAGCGGGGGTCTGTATTTAGTGCCCAGGCACTGTATACACTTGTGCCAGTCGCTATTTGAGGTTTTATGCTGCCCAGGGCACCCCCCCCCCCTGCGCCCTGCAGTGCCGTTTTGTATGTGGGAGCTTGGCGCGCAGCGCGGTACCTCAAAAGCCGTCACTGAAATCTTCTACCGTCACTGAAGTCTTCTGATCTTCTTCTACTCACCCGGCTTCTGACTTCTGGCTCTGCAAGGGGGTTGACGGCGCGGCTCCGGGAACGAGCTTCTAGGCGTACCTAGCGATCAGACCCTCTGGAGCTAATGGTGTCCAGTAGCCTAAGACGCAGAGCCTTGAAACTCACAGAAGTAGGTCTGCTTCTCTCCCCTCAGTCCCACGATGCAGGGAGCCTGGTGCCAACAGGCCTCCCTGAAAATAATAAACCTAACAAAAAGTATTTTTTCTGAGAAACTCTGGAGAGCTGCTCAGTGTGCATCCAGTCTCACTGGGCACAGAAACTAACTGGAGCCTGCGGATCCCGTCTATACCCCATGGTTCTTGAAGCATCCCCAGCATCCTCTAGGACGTATGAGAAATAGAAATTATATAATCTTCGGACTTGTTCACGGAGCTCACTGGAAGACACTCCAGTGATCTCAACGTGTTCAGTTTGCAGTAAACGCAAAATAATTGAGCAGGCAACATCCGAAACTTGATGTCACTCTACTAACAGAACGCTGTCAACCGCAGGTACTGGACAAAAGGTGAATGGTCGTAGCGACATTGGAAACACTGACTTTGAATGTCAGTACAATTTACAAGTGTGCCTTTTTATTACTGTAGTGCCAAATTGTGGTACAATGTGAGTGGCTGTTCCCTGCATTTGCGATGCAACTAAGACTCGGACCGGCAAAGTCAGGCCTCACGCCACATGATGAACAGACAACCAATAAGTGAGGACACATCTGTACATGTATTACACCGTACTTTGAAACCTGTGAATACAAAGCCTAACCTGTACTCCATTTACTAGGGGACTGTAGATGAGTGTTTGAAAGAATACCCAAAGTGCACCAAACAAAAGTTTTAGGAGATAAATAAAATTCCAGTGCACAATGTTCTAGTATTCACCTGTAACTTATATATGGTAACATTTGAAGGTAGAATAAATGTCAACCACAAATAAATAAAAACAATTTATCTTTTCCTCGTGGCCTTTCGTGAACTGCAAAATGAGACGGACAATTCCAAAACATCTAGCCTTTTGCGCCTTAAGAAACATTACAATGAAACAAATAAGCAGTGGCACAAACCGGACGCTTCAAATAAATCAATTGAAACGAGGACCAGTCAACCTTGAAAGAGTTTTTTCCTTTATGTAGTAAAAGATATCATGGCAAAAGGTTCATTAGAAAAACTGTATTGTTCAATAAGACCTGAATGATAACACTGCATACGATTTAAAAGCATGCTTGCAGACAGGACGGAGAGATGCTTAGGCAAATGGCGAGACTACAAAACAGCATATTTTCTGTTCAGAGCTGTCTAATATGTATGTGCTACATAAGTAACTGAGGGGAGAGAAGAAACGGTTTTGGTCTGTGTTTTATGCTATGGTTATACAGAGGGAGCACTAGAAATTGACTATTTTTTAAAGCATTTAACATACAGTATGATAGATAAGGATGTCTGTTGTGTACTGCATAACTCACGACAGAATATGAGAATACTCCAGGCTCTGTGACAGAAATATATATTTGATAAATAAATAAAATGATATAAGATCTAATTTTCTTTACATTTTAAATTCAAAGTGCTTGGGTAGGAGAATCGCTGTTTCAGCGCTACTCCTGACGTTAGATGTATGTACTTTACATGGGATGGTCAGGGGCTTGCAGTTTGAAGGCTGCACACTACCTACAACAGTGGTTCTCAACTCCAATCTTCAAGTACCTCCAGGAGGTCATATTTTAGGGTTCTTTAATCATGCACAGATGAGTTGATGTATTTTGCTGGGTCAGTAATTATCACATATTCACAAATCGAAATCCTGAAAACATGACCTGTTGGAGGAACTTGGGGACTGGAGTTGAGAGCTAAACCATGCACCCTTAACAAAGCCAAGAGGAGGAGCATTGACAGCTAACATTAACCCATTTTCCATAAGACAGGCATGGTGTCCGTAGGAATAAATGAGCAGTCATTAAATATTGGAATCCAGAAGGCCTAGAACAGTTTTCAGTAACATTATAAACAAAACACAGGACAAACAGTAAAAATACATAATGGTTGAATTGGAAAATGTTAATATTTGGGTGCAGGAACCCTTTGGAGGGGATGGGAATTCAATTAGCTGCGGTAATTTACCGCAGGCTCGAAAAGAATGCGCATTAAATACCCTTTTTTCGGGTGCCATGGCCATGTTAACCCATAGGTCCAGGAACTTCTCCCAGTTTCTACAGGCCAGTGCCTGTAAACATGGTAATTTACCGGGAAGAAAAAGGAGCTCTAAAAGAGCCCTGGGTCTAAAAAAATCCCAAAACTACCCCAGCTAACTGAACTCCCCCCTTTCAGTGCAAATTAATATGACCCTCTAATTTTTCAAGATTACTTTCCCTTTAAAATATCTGTAAGACAACTACAGAAAAAAGACTTGCCTTTATACGTTTATTGTAGCCATTAACATTAAAAGTCTCACGCTGCATCTTCAGCAAACCAACAGCTACAAACTACAGGGAGACTACAGAGCCTCTTCCACATTACTGCTTTTTATTACAAGGGCTCTCATCTCCTTAAACTGATTGTAAAAGGCTAAGGAGAGAAACGTAAAAGACTAATTACTGAAAAGGCCCCACGCTGCCCAAGCGAAGGACAGACATCACTGCAAACACAAATCAATGATTCCAAGCCGAATGTTCAGATTCCATAAGAGAATCCTCCGGAACAAACGGACTTCAAATTAACCGTTCGTTGGTGACCAAACAAAAAACAATCCCGTGGCTTAGCATCAGCTCTGCCTATGTAAGGGCAGCTTGAGAAAGAACATATAATGCGGAACTATCCTTTCACTCAGGGATAATTACTTAGCTTGTTTCTTCCAGTCATAAGGATTATTCATTTACGGTCAATTATTAATCACTTCATTTCTTGAGACTTAATCTAATACCAACGTCAATTCCTCTATTCTATTCTGCACCTTTAATTCAAATAAGCTAAATGTGGATTTGCGGCACTCCGTAGGGCTCTGTTTTTTATCTAAACAGAAACGGAGGCACCCCAAGGGCACGAAGACCAATCAACTTCCCCGCCATACTAACACCAGATGCACAATAAAACCAAACATGCTGCAATGAGATGCATCTTCAGACTTCAGAATACCTATTAAACTCTACTTTTTACTTATCAACAGTTTTTTACTTTTTAACAATCCTGCAGTGGAATGCCAGCCCAGGGTAGCGCGCAACAATCTATTTATATGTCAAGACTCCACTAAGAACATTCGAATCTGGTGATCTTTCGAATGTTAGCAGATAAATTACAGAGACTTGATAAAGCTACAAAAGCAGACTAAGGAGTAAATGTAATAGATGTGAGAAGCCAGAGGTGCAGGCGTTTGTGCAAGAATGTCTATTTTTAAAGCGGCAATAATTAACAAGGCAAATCCAGGTTGGTTTTACTTTGCAAATTATTGCTGCTTTAAAGATACAGGCAGACTCGCACAAACTCCAGCACCCGATTACATTTACGCCTATAGCTGCAATGCTTACATATGGGTTACTGCATCGCAAGCACATTATTTATAGCACAACCTGGATAGGGAGAGAATGGTTGTTGTTTCTTGTATTCGCTTATGCAGCGATGAACACTCAGTAATAGCTAGATACCTGACTGTGGAGTCCGAGGAGCCAGTAATGATTACTCGCTCATCATACTGTAGGCATAGAACGGACCCAGTGTGACCTGTCAGTACTCGTTTACACTCCAATGTATTTTTATCCCAGATCTAAAATGGGAGAAAAGGGTAAATATTGAGAGAATACAACACCACAATAACACAACTAGATGCAATGTAAACAATTTTCCGAGCTGCTCCTAAACCCCCACTTTTATATCACTAGCCTTTCATTTACGAGCATTGTAATCATTTCGTTTTGGGGAAATTTTTGGAAGTATTTGTTGACAGACTGACTTTATACTCACCGTAAAAAAACAAAACAAAAAACAGAAAAAGTACTGTATAGACAATAAAACTATCAAGGTATTCTTAAAGGGTCTTCTATAATAATAACAAAAATCAGTGTCCCAGTCCAATACAATTCCCTTAGTATAGTAACAATAGGTTCTAGAATAGGATCATGGCTATGAATTTCTGTAATTTGTTCTAGAGCAGTTGCTCACATATGGTGCCTGATTCAGAGGTGGATGCAATCTTTGATATTTTCACAGATGTGCCACAATGGTCTTGTGACAGCGGAGGTAAGAGGGGAGTGGCTAATAAAACACAGGTGAGTCACGACCGTTTTGGGGGCATGTTGCATCCTGCAGCTGCAAATTTGGACTAAGTATCACTGGCCCAGACGTCTTAATTGCGATGGAAATGGAAAGGTCCGATGGTGAGACTAATTTTCGTTCATGCTGTATCTTTGTATGTAAGTGGCGGATCTGAGAATCCATCAGTGGGATGTCTGTAAAATGGACAGCGCCTGTAATATTTGTATATCTTCTCAGATCCGTTGCCTATGAAGACTCAGCAGCATCGTGATTAACCTACACCTGTGAATCAGGTCCACTTTGAGCTGGGCTTCCAGAATGAAGCCTGGCTTCTTCAGATGGAAGAGAGTCCAACAGGAAAAAGCACAGAAAACAAGATGTTAAAAACAAAGATATATGAAACTAGATGCATATACATTGTTTATATATCTACAGTATTTTACATAAGGACCTAATTTGCTTTTAAAGGACGTTCACGGATTAAACATACAGCTAGATCCTAAGTAGAACTTCACACGAACGCAACTTTGGCAGCCTGTTGCTAACCGAAAGCAAACAGTACGCTAATGTACCTAAACATCCGTATTCAGAGTGGTAGGCATCTTTGGAAACGCACTGCTCCGGTCACAAGAGCAGCCATCATCACCGGCACTTACACTTTTCCCATACTACGTGCCCTTTATGGTAGATTTATAGACTATTTGTTTTTCATTTGGGATGGGGATTTATTGTCAGCACAGGAATTTGTAGGCAGTTTGAATAATAATCAATTTGGATTGTGTTTTACTTCCAATATTCAAAACACGTGTATTAATATCCTGGATATTGCGCGGTGCGTCAAACAAGGCCAATTAACCACACAAACATTTATAAAACCGGTTGATCAAAACCGTTATTTGAATTTTATCAGTTCACACAAAGATTCTTGGAAAATAAACATCCCAAAGGGACAATTCACAAGAATAAAGAGAAATTGTGGTACAGATAGTAGCTTTAAAGAACAGGTGGAGAAAATCTACCAGCCCTTTTTAGAACAAGGTTATCCAGAAATTATCTTGCAAAAAGCTCTGGAAGAGGTCAATCAATTAGATAGAGAGAGGTTATTACAGACAACCAAAACATCTAGGAACAAACGTAATACAGACAAGTCTGCTTTTTTTACTACATAGTATAATAACTGTGC
This sequence comes from Pseudophryne corroboree, assembly GCF_028390025.1. Classification (NCBI taxonomy): domain Eukaryota; kingdom Metazoa; phylum Chordata; class Amphibia; order Anura; family Myobatrachidae; genus Pseudophryne; species Pseudophryne corroboree. Next base: position 672,384,298 of record NC_086446.1, read on the forward strand.
TCATAAAATTAGGTCCATCATTAAGAAGAACTCATCCTTGCTCAAACTAGATGGTGTACTGCGTGAAAATGTGGACTTGGGAGGTACAGTTATCTTTAGGAAATCTACTAACCTACAATCGCTATTAGTAAAGAGCCATTACCAACAAGAAAAGGTTCCCAACAAAACTTGGATTCCAGAGAGACCAAAAGGCTTTCATGCATGTGGTAAACCTACATGTGCCACATGTATACATGCCTTAAGAAAAGCCACAGATTTCACTTCTAACACTAGTGGGAAAGTGTTTCCAATTAAAGATTTTATGAATTGCAGGTCCACATATATAATTTATGTAATTCAATGCGGCCATGGGAAACAGTATGTTGGGAGGACAACACGCACGTTACACATTAGTTTTATGGAACACTGGCGTAATATAAATAAAGGCATTAAGACACATCCCCGCTCAAGCCATGTATCCCAATGTATAAAATCGGATTCTTTATGTAGAATTAATGTTAGAGCGATTGAGTCAATTAAATTTACGAAAAGGGGGGGGGGGTGATAGATTCAATATGCTTTGTAGAAGGGAGGCATATTGGATCTACAGACTTGAATCCCTAGTTCCTTATGGGCTTAATGACACTATCAAGTTGAAAAACATTTAATGCTTATAAATGTCTATCTGGGCCTGTGAAAGGAAAAAGGGAGGGGATATTTTATTTTTGTGTGTTTATATTTTATGATATATATACCTATGTATATGTTCTCTATGCGTTTGTGCATATGTGCCATATTCTATTCTTCTCTGTACCAATTAGGATAGTTCTTTTTGTGTATATATCTTATGATATAAATACCTATGTATATGATCTTTATGTTTTCGTGCATATAGGCCATAGTCCATTATTTTCTATACTTACCTTGTAGATTGGATTTAAATTGTAAAAGGAATCCACAATACGCTGAAACTTAATAGAAGGAAAAAATGACCTCTATATAATAATGGTTTATTTAATAATTTATAATTGTATATAATTGTTTATTTATTTATTTTTTTGTCTATTTGGTGCTGTGGAATGGATAGGTGACCATTTCTTCTCTGCCAACTGTAGAAAATTGATATTATATACACGTAAATGCTAACATTGTGTTAATATAGTAAAACTATGCTTTGTGCTATATATGTTGCACTAAGCAATTTTTATTTGCAACATTGTAACTTTAAGGAAATGCCTCTTCACATGGATTGGAGGCTTGTAATATACATCAAGTACACCTGTGCACGGGCGCACAATGCGTTTAAACACACTCCTGTGTGCAGATCAGCTCTATCACGTTCTGAGGAAGCTGTCGACTTGACCGTAAGGCGGGGAAACGCGTTAACCACTTGTATAATACCAGCCGGCTTTTATTGATTCCCCCACACTAAGGAGCAGAACGGGACAATTGCACCTTGTACCTGTTACGGTACTTGTAGTGGGAGCGGTGCTTCCGGCACAGACGGCCAGCGTGCAGCCCGACACTAAGAGCAGGAGAGTGCTCACCGTCCTACTTGTTCTACACCTGAGACGGTGTCTCAAGGCGGGAGCAACGCTCCTTAACACAGACCGCCAGTGAGTAGCCCGGGACTGTGGAGAGGAGAGTGTTCTTTACTCTGTATGCCTGCTGTGATGCGCTGAACAGTAGCGGAACGCTAATGAAAATCATCGGTGATTCACTGCAACTTTAATACAAATTATAGCAAGGCACTCCTTACTGTTCCTCTGGATATGTCCGCATCTAAAGGATTAACTACCAGCGGCCTGGAGCACTTTTTATATTTCTAAAACTGTGCTCGGGCATTAAGGATTCCATCTAGGGTGACACCAACCTTCTGCTTTTGGACATTCTAAGTTCCAAAAGTAACACTTATATTTTAGATTCATTGTGAATTCCCTGATGTGCTTTTTAAATGGGGTTAATTCTATTTACCGGCCGGTAATCTATTTTATCATAAAAATATTGATTGTTTCTATATTCATGTACTATGCTTTGTAATCATTAAATCCAATAGTATTGTGGAGAATTTTTGTTTCTTGTTCTACGTTAAGTGGGAAGAGTATACCCACTAAAGAAGCAGCAGGTATTTAAATTATCAGCTGGCGCTGGGTAATTTATATATATATATTTATTCCAGAATGAAGCCTGGCTTCTTCAGAAGGAAGAGAGTCCAACAGGAAAAAGCACAGAAAACAAGATGTTAAAAACAAAGATATATGAAACTAGATGCATATACATCGTTTATATATGTACAGTATTTTACATAGGGACCTAATTTGCTTTTAAGGACGTTCACGGATGAAACATACAGCTAGATCCTAAGTAGAACTTCACGCGAATGCAACTTTGGTAGCCTGTTGCTAACCGAAAGCATACAGTACGCTAATGTACCTAAACATCCGTATTCAGAGTGGTAGGCATCTTTGCAAACGCACTGCTCCGGTCACAAGAGCAGCCATCATCACCGGCACTTACACTTTTCCCATACTACGTGCAGGAGATCCGTCTGAGCATGGCGTCCACTGAAAATATGTATGGCTCAGAATATGAAGAGTCTCCGGCAGCACACCCACAGATGAGATCACCTGCATGCGTTCGCACTGTTGCTGCCCCATTAACACCCAGAAGCGCCCATTCAGCATGTGCAGGGAAATTACTGAATTGCATATCGCTTATGCGACTGTTTGCAAAGATGCGTATGCAGCCAAGAACACATGTGCAATATGCACAAATGACTGCCCCTTTAAACCATCAGGCAAACTCATCGGTAACATGCTTGCATTGCTCCAGCTAGTACATTTACCCCCAAACCTCTGAACATTTCCAGCAAAATTCACCTTGATGGTATTATCTCTGAGGCCGCTCACTATCTTCTGGTCGTCATACTGTAAACAGTAGACTCCTTTGCTTGTTTCGCTCCGACAATGAATCTTTTGTAAGCTGTGCCGCCCACAGCGCCAGTTGGACTCTATCGTCTGGGATAGGCGGAAGAAGACAGATAGCAAAATTAAAAAAAGATTATCAAAATAACCAAAGAGAACATATTGTGAGAACATCCTAAGGGAACATTTAAACAAAGTAGCTAAAACGTAACAAAATCTTCGACATCTACTTATATTTTCAATGGAAACTTGCACATCTACTTGTTAATTATTTGGTAATTATTGATTAATAACTTTGTTAATTAGATTTATATTGTTTTGGAAGGTTAGTCTTGCACGTTAACAAACAATGTAATTGTTATGGCATTCCTGTTACCTTATAAGTTTCAATCAACTCATTTCCTTGTATGAGCAATCCTGATATTCCATGGCATCAGTTAATAACTTTGCTTTTTGGGGGGCGAGAAATCAACTAAGAGCTGGGATGAATGAAGGTCTTCTGAGTAACTGTTCTTTAACTGCAACATAGCATTGTGTTAGCCGTGCTTACCTCGATGTCTTGGATAATTTTGGGATAAAGTGTTCTGTAGAAGGAATTGGGTGGTGTCTTTCCATCCGGTGGCTTGTTTTTAAACAGATACTGACCCCTAAAATGGCAAAAGAAATCAGGAATCACATTCATGCTGTGTGTACATGTAATGGGAACGTTGAATGTAAATTAACGTTTCTCCCCCCCCCCCCCCACCCCCCATCAGCACCTCCTTGCCACTTAGGAGGATGTTTTGCAGAGGATGCTGAGCTTCCACTGCAAACAAGGTGACTCAGCCGACATACTTAGCAGGTGCCAAACTCTACTGAGCTCCCAATGTAAAGAAAAGCGTCTCCGTTTGGCGATGCAGAAAACAACAAAACCCGGCTTTAATCCATCATGTTAATGAACAACTAAGTCTGCCCAGGGGGCCCTTTTCCTTTACAGACCTTGGCACTTTCTGAATATCCATCTTACCAGTAAAATGACTGCAGGAGAGATATACTGTAGCTGCTGCAAAATATAACTGCAATTGTCAGAACAAAGTTTCTGTAAGAAGTTTGAGTGGATTTCCCCAAACATGAGATCAGAAATCAGGGCTCACAAAGGTCACAGGTGCAAACCCCTCTTATAGGACTATCCAAATCTTCCAATAAATAATGAGGAGATATAACAAATTTAGACTCTGTTATCCATTAAAAGACTGGAAGATGATGTATTGCGAGACTATGCAACTGTTTTACTCCTTTACTGTGGGCCTGATTCAGAGATGTATGATAATGCCGCCGCAGCTGGGAACGTGTATGCAGCAAGTGTGTGAGGATATGCAAACGCCCCAGGCACCTGGATTTGTACCGAGACGCCCAATGGCAGCCCTGCCAGTTCCAGCAACTCAGTACACAGACACAGCATCAGTTGTAGATCAGTAACTTTCTGAGCACACAAACCTATAGCTTGGGTCACAAGTAGGAGTGGAGGTGCGGCCCGGTCCAGAGATTATCAAAACTATGAGGCAAATGTATCAACTGGCGACAACCCCTTTTTTCACCCTTAAAAAAAGTTATTACTGCTTCTCCAGAATGTACTAAAGGCAGTCTGTAGAAAATCAGATTTCTCCATATGCATCTTTGGTTTCCGTTTAATAATGATGCTGCCATAAGTGATGAGAAGCTGAGCTTTTCATTGCTTGTCTTATGACACACAGCACCACCTGAGGATGGAGCTATGGTCCCACCACTGCCTCTGGACGTCCTTGCGATTGTATGGTTCATTCTAAATGTTCTCGTTTTTATCCAACAATCTTGTGCAAGAACAATATGGCCGCCCAGGAGCACTAGTCTGATGTGATAGAGACGGGACAGATATCGCCAGAGGGGTGAGTTATCATAACACCTCTCCAATGACTCTCTTTTTAATACATTTCAGAGCTAAGACATACTGCATCGCTGCAGTATGTCCCTTAGCACAGAGATAACTGAGCTGTTAATACATCTCACTGCCTATGACAGGAAACAGGCAACGTGGTAGCAGTACATGCATCTATTTCTCAAATGCAGAAAAGCCAAATCACTGACCAAGATGGCTGTTTGCTAGACATAGAGTTTTTTTCTTAAATCCTATTTGTCAAGTGATCAATACCAGAAATAGAACTGCTATCGCCAGAGGTAACACGCGCCAGCGATAAGATTTCCCAGGACTTCCGGCTTCAGCTTCCTTATGAAAAGCACATGGAAGCCTATTTTAAAAGGACTGTGGTGATATAGGTTTTCTGTTACACCACTGCCTTCAGAAAATATTATTGATAAATTAAGGAAAAGGTGGTTTCATATCTTTGCAATACACAATGATGGAAAACCTGCCCTACTGTCATGTCTTCGTAAATCGACACCTTCTAAATGTGTTCATAGCCTTCACAGAGTAAGAACATCAAGTGTTTCGCTTACACATGGTCCGAGACAAAGCACAACAAAACTGGGACATTTTTTGAGGTTTAATTTCTGAAACTTTTTGTGAATACATTGCTTTTTCCCCCTAGCTTTAACTTTCCAGAAACTTTTTGTATGCCCAGCCTGTTACTTCCCTGCAATCCTTCCAGGCTTGTGTTGCAACACTTTGTTTTATGTGACAGCGGATGACAAGCACCAGAAGACTTACAACACCATACACACAGGAATATGCATTCTCTCGAGGAGTTAAGAAAAAAAATATGCATACCCTCCCGCCCCAAAAAACAAAAAAATGTGTTTGTAAAACAGAACTGTGATTTGTTCCCAAACGCAAACTAATTACAAATGCCATCGCAACCGATACTCCGCTCCAGTTTTTAATTTACTTCAGCAAAAGTATTAGAAACGCAACTTTGTAACCTGAGATATTGGATGGAATATACATTTAAGAAATGCCTCTGTTGATATAGTAAACTCATTTTACATAATCTCTTTACTAGTATTAAAACAACTAAATCTGTGCCTTGCCAGCTGAACCTTGCGAGACCCAAAGCCCTGATGATTAATTGTGTGTATATGTATTAACTTCGTCCATATCTTTGCAAGTATAAAATAAAAATACAATATTCATTAGAAAGTGTGAGCGTTTACATGTATTACTATGCGTTATTTACTGCTAGTAAACCTGTATCCAGAGTCTAAATTCAAGAATGTCGTCTAGGGCAAAGCAACTTTCCAGCTGTGAAAATTAAAATATCTTGCTGCAAGAGAGCGCAACTGTCTGTGCCTCATGTGAGGGGCACAGGACATGTGAGGGGCACAGGACACACGTTCCAACCATAGAACAGTAAAGTGTGAAAGTGAGACTAAGCAGATCATTACGTGCATCTAGCAGCAGGAGTGGCTGAAATCTAAGCGGATATAAAAGCACATACATGATACTAGTAAAATGAACAGTGGTATCCCTACAAACAGTCAGTGCCAGCGTTTGCCAGAACTGTTCGCTCACGTGGTAAACTTTGATTAGGTGTAACACAGCTTTGTACTGCTTTATTTAAACTGTGTTTTAAATTGCTAGACTAATTATATTTAAATGTGAATATATGCACAAAACAATTGACGTGGCATAGCTTAATGTAATCTTGGATTCTAATTTATATAATGTATATTAATATAGTGTACTTAGTAAAACTTATCACCTCTGGGCTGTAAGTTAAAGCAGTGGTTCCCAAACTTGGTACTCAAGGAACACATAATAGTCCAGGTTTTAAAGATATGCATGGCTCAACACAGATGGTGAAATCATTTTGACTGAGGTACTAATTCAATCACCTGTGGCCAAGCATGGATATACTTAAAAACTAGACCGTAAAAAGCTAGATACACACTATACAATTATCTGTCAGAGAATCTGCCAGATTTGGCTGGTTGGAATGAAAATCTGGTAATGGATGAGAGCAAATGACAATCGACCATTTGCTCCCAAAACACTGGAAAACAGACACAAACCGTCATTCATACAAATTGGTTAAATCACACACAGGTTTTGACCATTTTGAAGTGTTTGGGAGCAAATGGTCGATTGTCATTTGCTCTCATCCATTACCAGATTTTCATTCCAACCAACCAGATCTGGCAGATTATCTGGCAAATAATTGTATAGTATATGCCCAGCTTACTGCTCCTTGAGGACGGAGTTTGGGAACCACTGTGTTAAAGTACATGCAGCAAGGTCAGCCATTGAGACGTCATAGGTGAATGGGATGAGGTGCTTCCAGTCAGGACTGTAAATGGACTATACAGCCATCAGGCATTTAAAACCAAAACAGGGCAGCTCCTGTTGCCATTGTTCCAGTTGTCATTGCAACAAAAATGTGACGGTGAAGGGAGTGAAACCAATTAAACTTTTGAAACTTTACGAAAGTGCAGTACCATAGCAAGGAGACAAAAGACCCATGGCCCAGCACATGCCCCCCAAATAATGTCATGACATCACAGAAGCCAGGAACTTGGGAAGGAGATGGGTTTTGAGCATGTACTAAGGATGCACCCTGCAGCTTTCTACATAGCACCCCAAAAGGTGGTAAAGATCACCGTCCGTGCAGAGGCTGTGCTGCACCATTGTCCTTGCTCTCTGTGCAGGGGAACCAGTTACACACCTCTTCTTTGCAGCTGTGGGAAGGGCACGCAGTTAAATTCCTGGCAGCCGGGATCCCGGCGGTCGAAATACTGACGCCGAAGTCCCGACACCCATTGAAATGTCGGCATTCAGAATCCCGACCGCTGTCCAGAAACCCCACTTGGATGGTGGTCCATGCCACCACCAGAGAGGGAATAAATTAGTGTAAAGGTCGCCACCGGGCCTGAAGCGTGGCAAACGTAGTGAGCCCGCAAGGGGACACGGTGCGCTTGAGGTCGGGATTTCGGCGTCTGTATTTTGACTGCCGGAACCCCGACACTCAGGATTTCATACTGAACTCGTGGGAAAGTTACAGCACAGTCATATTTTAAGGGATTCAGAAGAATTCACAAATGTCACAAAAAATGTCTATTTCCTTTTTAAGGAGACGTCACTCCATCACTCCGTCACATTGCAAGACTGGATATAAAAGTAGCTGCATTACAGTGGAGTATGTCTGACATTTCACGTTCCTGAAGTGGCTCTTGCTTGAAAAATAGGAAAGATTATTGTGTTAGAGCTCTACAAAGAGATGGCTCGATGCAAATGTTCTCATTCATATTTACAGAGGCTATTCTAAAAAGCTGACTGCTTTGTAGTTCCAGGAGACAGGTAATAGGGCTCGATGGGCTCATAAGACAGAGAAGAAACAGTTTAACACTGGCAGATTCAAGAACACTTATCCTCCATTCTAAAATAACATGTTAATACTCCTGAAGGACATTAAGATTCTTGCACCAGGCAATGCATTTATTAAGCTGACATATAGCATACCGTAACTGGCAACACAAACAAGACCAAAAGGACACACAGAATACATTATAACATCATATATCGATGCCTAGCATGTAGATAACTTCATATTCAAGCCACACTTGTTACATCTGATTTACCACCAGTAGTTTGTTTTACAGACTGCTCCACTCAAAACCGGAAACTCAGGTATAAGAAGAAAACCTGGAAAAAATAAGAATTTACTTACCGATAATTCTATTTCTCATAGTCCGTAGTGGATGCTGGGGACTCCGTAAGTACCATGGGGAATAGCGGCTCCGCAGGAGACTGGGCACATCTAAAGAAAGCTTTAGGACTAACTGGTGTGCACTGGCTCCTCCCCCTATGACCCTCCTCCAAGCCTCAGTTAGGATACTGTGCCCGGACGAGCGTACACAATAAGGAAGGATTTTGAATCCCGGGTAAGACTCATACCAGCCACACCAATCACACCGTATAACTTGTGATCTGAACCCAGTTAACAGTATGATAACAGAGGAGCCTCTGAAAAGATGGCTCCCAACAATAATAACCCGATTTTTGTAACAATAACTATGTACAAGTATTGCAGACAATCCGCACTTGGGATGGGCGCCCAGCATCCACTACGGACTATGAGAAATAGAATTATCGGTAAGTAAATTCTTATTTTCTCTAACGTCCTAAGTGGATGCTGGGGACTCCGTAAGGACCATGGGGATTATACCAAAGCTCCCAAACGGGCGGGAGAGTGCGGATGACTCTGCAGCACCGAATGAGAGAACTCCAGGTCCTCCTCAGCCAGGGTATCAAATTTGTAGAATTTAGCAAACGTGTTTGCCCCTGACCAAGTAGCTGCTCGGCAAAGTTGTAAAGCCGAGACCCCTCGGGCAGCCGCCCAAGATGAGCCCACTTTCCTTGTGGAACGGGCTTTTACAGATTTTAGCTGTGGCAGGCCTGCCACAGAATGTGCAAGCTGAATTGTACTACAAATCCAACGAGCAATAGTCTGCTTAGAAGCAGGAGCACCCAGCTTGTTGGGTGCATACAGGATAAACAGCGAGTCAGATTTCCTGACTCCAGCCGTCCTGGAAATATTTTCAGGGCCCTGACAACATCCAGCAACTTGGATTCCTCCAAGTCCCTAGTAGCCGCAGGCACCACAATAGGTTGGTTCAGGTGAAAACGCTGGAACCACCTTAGGGAGAAACTGAGGACGAGTCCTCAATTCCGCCCTGTCCGAATGGAAAATCAGATAAGGGCTTTTACAGGATAAAGCCGCCAATTCTGACACGCGCCTGGCCCAGGCCAGGGCCAACAGCATGACCACTTTCCATGTGAGATATTTTAACTCCACAGATTTAAGTGGTTCAAACCAATGTGACTTTTGGAACCCAAACTACATTGAGATCCCAAATTGCCACTGGAGGCACAAAAGGAGGCTGTATATGCAGTACCCCTTTTACAAACGTCTAAACTTCAGGGACTGAAGCTAGTTCTTTTTTGGAAGAAAATTGACAGGGCCGAAATCTGAACCTTAATGGACCCCAATTTCAGGCCCATAGACACTCCTGTTTGCAGGAAATGTAGGAATCGACCCAGTTGAATTTCCTCCGTCGGGCCTTACTGGCCTCGCACTACGCAACATATTTTCGCCAATTGCGGTGATAATGTTTTTGCGGTTACATCCTTCCTGGCTTTAGATCAGGATATGGATGACTTCATCCGGAATGCCTTTTTTCCTTCAGGATCCGGTGTTCAACCGGCATGCCGTCAAACGCAGTCGCGGTAAGTCTTGGAACAGACAGGGTCCTTGCTGGAGCAGGTCCCTTCTTAGAGGTAGAGGCCACGGATCCTCCGTGAGCATCTCTTGAAGTTCCGGTTACCAAGTCCTTCTTGGCCAATCCGGAGCCACGAATATAGTGCTTTCTCCTCTCCATCTTATCAATCTCAGTACCTTGGGTATGAGAGGCAGAGGAGGGAACACATACACTGACTGGTACACCCACGGTGTTACCAGAGCGTCTACAAATATTGCCTGAGGGTCTCTTGACCTGGCGCAATACCTGTCGAGTTTTTTAATCATGTGGACGACTTCTGGGTGAAGTCCCCACTCTCCCGGGTGGAGGTCGTGCTGAGGAAGTCTGCTTCCCAGTTGTCCACTCCCGGAATGAATACTGTTGACAGTGCTATCACATGATTTTCCGCCCAGCGAAGAATCCCTGCAGCTTCTGCCATTGCCCTCCTGCTTCTTGTGCCACCCTGTCTGTTTACGTGGGTGACTGCCATGATGTTGTCCGACTGGATCAACACCGGCTGACCTTGAAGCAGAGGTCTTGCTAAGCTTAGAGCATTGTAAATGGCCCTTAGCTTCAGGATATTTATGTGAAGTGATGTATCCAGGCTTGACCCTAAGCCCTGGATATTCCTTCCCTGTGTGACTGCTCCCCAGCCTCGCAGGCTGGCATCCGTGGTCACCAGGACCCAGTCCTGAATGCCGAATCTGCGGCCCTCTAGAAGATGAGCACTCTGCAACCACCACAGGATGGATACCCTTGTCCTTGGTGACAGGGTTATCCGCTGATGCATCTGAAAATGCGACCCGGACCATTTGTGCAGTAGGTTCCACTGGAAAGTTCTTGCGTGGAATCTAACGAATGGGATTGCTTCGTAGGAAGCCACCATTTTTACCCAGAACCCTTGTGCATTGATGCACTGAGACTTGGTTCGGTTTTAGGAGGTTCCTGACTAGCTCGGATAACTCCCTGGCTTTCTCTTCCGGGAGAAACACCTTTTTTCTGGACTGTGTCCAGGAACATCCCTAGGAAACAGAAGACAAGTCGTCGGAACCAGCTGCGATTTTGGAATATTGAGAATCCAATCGTGCTGCCGCAACACTACCTGAGATAGTGCTACACCGACTTCCAACTGTTCCCTGGATCTTACCCTTATCAGGGAATCGTCCAAGTAAGGGATAACTAAAATTCCCTTCCTTCGAAGGGATATCATTTCGGCCATTACCTTGGTAAAGACCCGGGGTGCTGTGGACCATCCCTACGGCAGCGTCTGAACTGATCGTGACAGTTCTGTACCATAACCTGAGGTACCCTTGGTGAGAAGGGTAAATTTTGACATGAAGGTAAGCATCCTTGATGTCCCGAGACATCATGTAGTCCCCTTCTTCCAGGTTCGCAATCACTGCTCTGAGTGACTCAATCTTGAATTTGAACCTCTGTATGTAAGTGTTCAAAGATTTTAGATTTAGAATCGGTCTCACCGAGCCGTCTGGCTTCGGTACCACAATAGTGTGGAATAATACCCCGTTCCCTGTTGCAGGAGGGGTACCTTGATTATCACCTGCTGGGAATACAGCTTGTGAATGGCTTCCAAAACTGCCTCCCTGTCAGAGGGAGACGTCGGTAAAGCCGACTTTTGGAAACGGCGAGGGGGAGACGTCTCGAATTCCAATATGTACCCTTGAGATATTACCTGAAGGATCCAGGGGTCTACTTGCGAGTGAGCCCACTGCGCACTGAAATTCATTGAGAACGGGCCCCCACCGTGCCTGAGCTTGTAAGGCCCTAGCGTCATACTGAGGGCTTGGCAGAGGCGGGAAAGGGTTTCTGTTCCTGGGAACTGGCTAATCTCTTCAGCCTTTTTCCTCTCCCTCTGTCACGAGCAGAAAAGAGGAACCTTTTGTCCGCTTGCCAACAAAAGACTGCGCCTGATAATACGGCGTCTTATTTTGAGAGGCGACCTGGGGTACAAACGTGGACTTCCCAGTTGTTGCCGTGGCCACCAGGTCTAAAAGACCGACCCCAAATGTCCCTTTTCAAAGGCAATACTTCCAAATGCCGTTTGGAATCCGCATCACCTGACCATTTTACTGGTAGAATTGGACAACGCACTTATACTTGATGCCAGTCGGCAAATATTCCGCTGTGCATCATGCATATATAGAAATGCATCTTTTAAATGCTCTATAGGCAATAATATACTATCCTTATCTAGGATATCAATATTTCCAGTCAGGGAATCCGACCATGCCAACCCAGCACTGCACCTCCAGGCTGAGGCGATTGCTGGTCGCAGTATAACACCAGTATGTGTGTGAATACATTTTTGGATACCCTCCTGCTTTCTATCAGCAGGATCCTTAAGGGCGGCCATCTCATGAGAGGGTAGAGCCCTTGTTCTTACAAGCGTGTGAGCGCCTTATCCCCCCTAGGGGGTGTTTCCCAACGCACCCTAACCTCTGGCGGGAAAGGGTATACACCAATACTTTTTAAGAAATTATCAATTGTTATCGGGGGGAAACCCACGCATCATCACACACCTCATTTTATTTCTCAGATTCAGGAAAACTATAGGTAGTTTTTCCCTCACCGAACATAATACCCCTTTTTGGTGGTACTCGTATTATCAGAAATGTATAAAACATTTTCCATTGTCTCGATCATGTAACGTGTGGCCCTACTGGAAATCACGGTTGTCTCTTCACCGTCGACACAGGAGTCAGTATCCGTGTCGGCGTCTGTATCTGCCATCTGAGGTAACGGGCGCTTTAGAGCCCCTGACGGCCTATGAGACGTCTGGACAGGCACAAGCTGAGTAGCCGGCTGTCTCATGTCAACCACTGTTTTTTTTATACAGAGCTGACACTGTCACGTAATTTTCAACAGTACATCCACTCAGGTGTCGACCCCCTAGGTGGTGACATCACTGTTACAGACACTCTGCTCCGTCTCCACATCATTTTTCTCCTCATACATGTCGACACAAACGTACCGACACACAGCACACACACAGGGAATGCTCTGATAGAGGACAGGACCCCACTAGCCCTTTGGGGAGACAGAGGGAGAGTATGCCAGCACACAGCAGAGCGCTATAAATATATACAGGGATAACCTTATATAAGTGTTTTTCCCCTTATAGCTGCTGTATGTTTTAATACTGCGCCTAATTAGTGCCCCCCTCTCTTTTTTTAACCCTTTCTGTAGTGTAGTGACTGCAGGGAAGAGCCAGGGAGCTTCCCTCCAACTGAGCTGTGAGGGAAAATGGCGCCAGTGTGCGGAGGAGATAGGCTCCGCCCCCTTTTCGGCGGCCTTATCTCCCGTTTTTCTGTATATTCTGGCAGGGGTTAAATGCATCCATATAGCCCAGGAGCTATATGTGATGTATTTTTTGCCATGTAAGGTATTTTTATCATGTTTTATTGCGTCTCAGGGCGCCCCCCCCAGCGCCCTGCACCCTCAGTGACCGGAGTATGAAGTGTGCTGAGAGCAATGGCGCACAGCTGCAGTGCTGTGCACTACCTTATTGAAGACAGGAACATCTTCTGCCGCCGATTTTTCCGGACCTCTTCGCTCTTCTGGCTCTGTAAGGGGGCCGGCGGCGCGGCTCCGGGACCCATCCAGGCTGGGCCTGTGATCGTCCCTCTGGAGCTAATGTCCAGTAGCCAAGAAGCCCAATCCACTCTGCACGCAGGTGAGTTCGCTTCTTCTCCCCTTAGTCCCTCGATGCAGTGAGCCTGTTGCCAGCAGGTCTCACTGAAAATAACAAACCTAAACTAAAACTTTCACTAAGAAGCTCAGGAGAGCCCCTACTGTGCACCCTTCTCGTCGGGCACAGAAATCTAACTGAGGCTTGGAGGAGGGTCATAGGGGGAGGAGCCAGTGCACACCAGTTAGTCCAAAAGCTTTCTTTAGATGTGCCCAGTCTCCTGCGGAGCCGCTATTCCCCATGGTCCTTACGGAGTCCCCAGCATCCACTTAGGACGTTAGAGAAAAGATATATTAAATTGTACTCCCCCAGGACTGGGGTAAGTAACGGGGTAAGTAATGGGTGCCCAAATGCATCTAGCAGCTGGAGTACGAAGTAGGAATACAATACACAGGGGAAAGGGGCCGACACCAGAGAAAACCTGAGGATATTCAGCTTGGAATATTGGACACATCAGCCTACCCACTGACTCCCGGAAACCACTGAGCATGGATAGGCAACATTTTATATTTTATTTAGTTTTCCGGATTCTATTCAAAAATACATTTTTAGTTTTATGTGGAATTATCCTTTCAATTGAAGAGGGGAGTGGCTGAAGGTATTATGTAACAATTTTCTGAAAAATTATTATTTTTAATGGAAGAAGGTGGCATGACCTAGGGATCATTGTAACATATTTCCAAATGTAGCCAGTGTAGTGTAAAGGGTCCCATACACTACAACGATATGTCTGAGGCTGAAGTCGGAGGTGATTTCCCTTGAACTCTCCTGGGAGCTTCCCGGGAGTGGTTCCATACGATTTGGTACGTGTGTGGCTTTATTTACATGCGATATGTCACGCGCGACATAGCGCCTGCGATTTATCGCAATGCATTCACATGTTGGTTAAAATGGGGGTTAAAATAACTTTGGGGCCAGATAAAATAAGATTTTTAAACCTACCGGTAAATCTATTTCTCCTAGTCCGTAGAGGATGCTGGGGACTCCGTATAGACGGGCTCCGCAGGAGATAGGGCACCTAAAAAGAACTTTGACTATGGGTGTACACTGGCTCCTCCCTCTATGCCCCTCCTCCAGACCTCAGTTAGAGAACTGTGCCTAGAGGAGATGGACAATACAAGGCAGGATTTAGAAATCCAAGGGCAAGATTCATACCAGCCCACACCAATCATACCATGTAACCTGGATCATACATAACCAGTTAACCGTATGAACAACAACAGTAACGGTCCAAGACCGATTTCAACTGTAACATAACCCTTATGTAAGCAACAACTATATACAAGTTTCCGCACTGGGACGGGCGCCCAGCATCCTCTACGGACTAGGAGAAATAGATTTACAGGTAGGTTTAAAATCTTATTTTCTCTTACGTCCTAGAGGATGCTGGGGACTCCGTAAGGACCATGGGGTTTATACCAAAGCATCCAATCGGGCGGGAGAGTGCGTATGACTCTGCAGCACCGACTAAGCAAACGCTAGGTCCTCATCAGCCAGGGTATCAAACTTGTAGAATTTAGCAAAAGTGTTTGACCCCGACCAAGTCGCCGCTCGGCAAAGTTGTAATACCGAGACGCCTCGGGCAGCCGCCCAAGAAGAGCCCACCTTCCTAGTGGAATGGGCCTTAACCGAATTTGGTACCGGCAATCCAGCCGTAGAGTGAGCCTGCTGAATCGTATTACAGATCCAGCGAGCAATAGTCTGCTTCGAAGCAGGTGCGCCAATCTTATTGGCCGCATACAGGACAAACAGAGCCTCTGTTTTCCTAATTCTAGCCGTCCTGGCTACATAAATCTTTAAGGCCCTGACTACGTCCAGGGATCTGGAATCCTCCAGGTCACTTGTAGCCACATGCACCACAATAGGTTGATTCACATGGAATGAAGAAACCACCTTAGGCAAAAACTGCGGACGTGTCCTCAATTCAGCTCGATCCACATGAAAAATCAAGTAGGGGCTTTTGTGTGACAAAGCCGCCAATTCTGATACTCGCCTTGCTGATGCCAAGGCCAACAACATGACCACCATCCAAGTAAGAAATTTCAACTCAACCTTGTTAAGCGGTTCAAACCAGTGTGATTTTAGGAACTGCAACACCACGTTGAGGTGCCACTGGAGGCACAAAAGGAGGCTGGATGTGTAGCACTCCCTTTACAAACGTCTGTACTTCTGGAAGAGAAGCCAATTCCTTCTGAAAGAAAATCGAGAGGGCCGAAATCTGAACCTTAACAGAGCCTAATTTCATATCCACTCCTGTCTGTAGGAAGTGGAGAAAACGACCCAGATGAAAATCTTCCGTAGGTGCATTCTTGGTCTCACACCAAGACACATACTTTCGCCAGATACGGTGATAATGCTTAACCGTCACCTCCTTCCTAGCCTTTATTAAAGTAGGGATGACCTCTTCCGGAATCCCCTTTTTCGCTAGGATTCGGCGTTCAACCGCCATGCCGTCAAACGTAACCGCGGTAAGTCCTGAAATACTCAGGGCCCCTGTTGCAACAGTTCTTCCCTCAGAGGAAGAGGCCAGGGATCTACTGTGAGCATCTCTTGTAGATCTGAGTACCAGGCCCTTCGAGGCCAGTCTGGGACAACGAGTATCGTCTGTACTCTTCTTTGCCTTATGATCCTCAACACTTTTGTGATGAGAGGAAGAGGAGGAAACACGTAGACCGATTTGAACACCCACGGTGTTATCAGAGTGTCTACTGCCACTGCCTGAGGGTCCCGAGACCTGGCACAATACCTCCGAAGCTTTTTGTTGAGGCGTGACGCCATCATGTCTATTTGAGGAGTTCCCCAAAGACGTGTTATGTCTGTAAAGACTTCTTGATGAAGTCCCCACTCTCCTGGATGGAGATCGTGTCTGCTGAGGAAGTCTGCTTCCCAGTTGTCCACTCCCGGAATGAAGACAGCCGACAGAGCGCTTACATGATTTTCCGCCCAGCGAAGAATCCTGGTGGCTTCCGCCATCGTGACTCTGCTTCTTGTCCCGCCTTGGCGGTTCACATGAGCCACTGCTGTGACATTGTCTGATTGAATCAGAACCGGTAGGTTTCGAAGAAGACTCTTCGTTTGTCGAAGGCCGTTGTAAATGACCCTGAGTTCCAACACATTGATGTGTAGACAGGACTCCTGGTCTGACCAAAGTCCCTGAAAATTTTTTCCCTGTGTGACCGCTCCCCATCCTCGGAGGCTCGCGTCCGTGGTAACCAGGATCCAGTCCTGAATTCCGAACCGGCGACCCTCCAGCAGGTGAGCACTTTGCAACCACCACAGGAGAGAGACTCTGGCCCCTGGGGACAGAGTTATTTTCCGATGTAAGTGCAGATGGGACCCGGACCACTTGTCCAGAAGGTCCCATTGAAAAGTCCTTGCATGGAACCTTCCGAAGGGAATGGCCTCGTAGGCCGCCACCATTTTTCCCAGAACTCGAGTGCATTGGTGAACTGACACCCTTTTCGGTTTTAGCAGGTCTCTGACCATGTTCTGGATGTCCTGGGCTTTCTTTATTGGGAGGAAGACCTTCATTTGTTCCGTATCCAGTATCATACCTAGGAACGGCAGTCGAGTTGTCGGAATCAACTGTGACTTCGGTAGATTTAAAATCCAACCGTGTTGCTGGAGCACTCTCAGAGAGAGCGCCACACTGCTCAGCAATTTCTCCCTTGGTCTGGCTTTTATCAGGAGATCGTCCAAGTATGGGATAATTGTGACTCCATGCTTGCGCAGGACCACCATCATTTCCACCATTATCTTGGTGAAAATCCTCGGGCCGTGGAAAGTCCAAACGGCAACGTCTGAAATTGGTAATGACAATCCTGTACAGCGAATCTCAGCTATTCCTGATGGGGGGCATATATGGGGACATGGGGCAGCTGGGGAGGACTTCTGGTCCTGGGCACCTGCCGAAGCAGGTGCTCTTTTGCCTCTGCCCTTACCTCTGGCGAGGAAAGAGGATACCCGACCTCTTCTGGACTTGTGCGACCGAAAGGACTGCATCTGATAGGGTGTTACTTTCTTTTGCTGTTGGGGAATATATGGTAAAATTTTTTATTTACCTGCTGTAGCTGTGGAAACCAGGTCCGTCAGCCCATCCCCAAACAATACCTCACCCTTATAGGGTAGTACTTCCATATGTTTTTTAGAATCCGCATCACCCGTCCATTGGCGAGTCCATAAGGATCTTCTCGCCGAGATAGACATGGCATTGGCCCTAGAAGCTAGCAATCCAATGTCCCTTTGAGCATCCCTCATAAATAAGACTGCGTCTTTAATATGGGCTAGAGTTAAGAATATATTATCCTTATCCATATTATCAAATTGATCTGTCAGCTCATCTGTTCAAACTGCAATTGCGCTACACACCCATGCCGACGCAATTGTCGGTCTTAGCACAGCACCCGTATGAGAATAAATACACTTTAAGGTAGTTTCTTGCCTGCGATCTGCAGGGTCCTTAAGGGCCGCTGTGTCAGGAGACGGTAGCGCCACTTTCTTGGACAAGCGCGTCAGGGCCTTGTCCACAGTGGGGGGTGATTCCCAAATCTCCCTGTCCTGCATAGGGAAGGGGTATGCCATATAAATTCTTTTGGGGATCTGCGGTCTCTTTTCCGGAGTCTCCCAAGCTTTTCCAAAGAAATCATTTAATTAACGAGATGTGGGAATATTAATAATCTGTTTCTTTTCCTTAAACATGTGTACCCTTGTGTCGGGGACAGGGGGTTCATCCTCAATATGCAACACATCCCTTATTGCCACAATCATACACTGAATGGTTTTAGTCACCCTAGGGTGCAATTTTACTTCATCATAGTCGACACTGGAATCAGAATCCGTGTCGGTAGTAGTGTCTTGTGTTAAGGGACGCTTTTGAGACCCCGACGGGCCCTGTGAGTCGGTCCAATCCGAGGATTGACCCCCTGATGTCCCCCCTAATTCAGCCTTATCAAGCCTTTTATGTAAAGATGCCACACTTGCATTCAACATATGCCACATGTCCATCCATTCCGGAGTCGGCACAACCGACGGGGACACACCACTCATTTGCTCCACCTCCTCCTTGGAGAAGCCTTCCGCTTCAGACATGTCGACACCACGTACCGACACCCCACACACACAGGGATTAACCTACAAGGGGACAAAACCCCAACCAGGCCCTTAGGAGAGACAGAGAAAGAGTATGCCAACACACACCCAGCGCTTAATAACACTGTGGAAAAATATGACCAGATAGCGCTTTTTTATATAATAATATTCCAATTCCCACTCACTGCGTCGCCAATGTGCCCCCCTCCTCTTTTTTCCAGCCTGTGAAGTTCAGCAGGGGAGAGACCAGGGAGCCAGCGTTCAGCATGCAGCCTCTGTGGAGAAAATGGCACTGGTTAGTGCTGAGGATCAAGCCCCGCATACCCGACGGCGGGCTTCGGTCCCAGTGCTTTTTTTATTAAAATGGCGGGGGATTCTTGGATTAACTGCCTCCGCAGCCTAATCCATGTTAACATGCCCAGAAGTGAGGAATATTGCTGCCCAGGGCGCCCCCCCCCCAGCGCCCTGCACCCTTCAGTGCTGCTCTGTGTGTGTATAGTGGGAGCAATGGCGCGCAGCTTACCGCTGCGCGCCTTACCTCATGAAGATCTGATGTCTTCTGCCGCCTGATGTCTTCTGCCTTCTCATCTATCTTCGGCATCTGTGAGGAGGACGGCGGCGCGGCTCCGGGACGAACCCCAGGTGAGACCTGTGTTCCGACACCCTCTGGAGCTAATGGTGTCCAGTAGCCTAGAAACAGAGCCCAACCGTAAAGCCAGCCCTGCTTCGCTCTCCTCAGTCCTACGATGCAGGGAGCCTGTTGCCAACAGGACTCCCTGAAAATAAAAAACCTAACAAAATTCTTTTAAAACAGAAAACTCTGGAGAGCTCTCTGCAGTGTACCCTTTCTCCTCTGGGCACAGAATCTAACTGAGTTCTGGAGGAGGGGCAAAGAGGGAGGAGCCAGTGCACACCCATAGTCAAAGTTCTTTTTAGGTGCCCTATCTCCTGCGGAGCCCGTCTATACCCCATGGTCCTTACGGAGTCCCCAGCATCCTCTAGGATGTAAGAGAAACACAAGGTTCAGTATTGGGGTACAGTGGCTGTGAAAACACATGATAATTTTGGGGTTAAAATGACTTTGGGGCCAGAGAAACACAAGGTGCAGCATTGGGGTACAGTGGCGGTGAAAACACATGCCATTTAGGGGTTAAAATGACTTTGGGGCCAGAGAAACACAAGGTGCAGCATTGGGGTACAGTGGCAGTGAAAACACACGGCCATTAGGGGGATTTAAAATGGCTTTGGGCCCACAAAAAATAAGATTTTAAACCTATCGGTAAATCTTTTTCTCCTAGTCCGTAGAGGATGCTGGGGACTCCGTAAGGACCATGGGGTATAGACGGGCTCCGCAGGAGATATGGGCACTATAAATAACTTTTAGTATGGGTGTGCACTGGCTCCTCCCTCTATGCCCCTCCTCCAGACCTCAGTTAGAGAAACTGTGCCCAGAGGAGATGGACAATATGAGGAAAGGATTTTGTTAATCTAAGGGCAAGATTCATACCAGCCCACACCAACCACACCGTATAACCTGGACTATACGCAACCAGTTAACAGTATGAACAAAAAAAAACAGTATCAGCCAAAAACCGATCTCAACTGTAACATAACCCTTATGTAAGCAACAACTATATACAAGTCTTGCAGATTTCAGTCCGCACTGGGACGGGCGCCCAGCATCCTCTACGGACTAGGAGAAAAAGATTTACCGGTAGGTTTAAAATCTTATTTTCTCTGACGTCCTAGAGGATACTGGAGACTCCGTAAGGACCATGGGGTTTATACCAAAGCTCCAAACCGGGCGGGAGAGTGCGGATGACTCTGCAGCACCGATTGAGCAAACGCGAGGTCCTCATCAGCCAGGGTATCAAACTTGTAGAATTTTGCAAAAGTGTTTGAACCCGACCAAGTAGCCGCTCGGCAAAGCTGTAATGCCGATAACGCCTCGGGCAGCCGCCCAAGAAGAGCCCACCTTCCTAGCGGAATGAGCCTTTACCGAATTTGGTAACGGCAATCCAGCCGTAGAATGAGCCTGCTGAATCGTGTTACAGATCCAGCGAGCAATAGCCTGCTTAGAAGCAGGAGCGCCAACCTTGTTGGCTGCATACAGGACAAACAGAGCCTCTGTTTTCCTAACCCTAGCCGTTCTGGCTACATAAATTTTTAAGGCCCTGACTACATCCAGGGACTTGGAGTCCTCCAAGTCACCCGTAGCCACAGGCACCACAATAGGTTGGTTCATATGAAATGAAGAAACCACCTTAGGCAAAAATTGAGGCCGCGTCCTCAACTCTGCTCTATCTTCATGGAAAATCAAATAGGGGCTCTTGTGAGACAAGGCCGCCAATTCGGACACCCGCCTTGCAGATGCCAAGGCCAATAACATGACCACCTTCCAAGTGAGAAATTTCAATTCAACCGTTTGAAGAGGTTCAAACCAATGAGATTTCAGGAAACTTAATACCACATTAAGGTCCGATGGTGCCACTGGGGGCACAAAAGGAGGCTGGATGTGCAGCACTCCCTTCACAAAAGTCTGGACTTCTGGGAGAGAAGCCAATTCCTTCTGAAATAATATAGATAGGCTCCATTAAGGTACAGATTTTGGCCCTAACTTCAGGCCCATATCCACTCCTGTCTGTAGAAAGTGGAGAAAACGGCCCAGATGGAAATCTTCCGTAGGAGCATTCTTGGCTTCACACCAAGATACATACTTCCTCCAGATACGGTGATAATGTTTCGCCGTCACCTCCTTCCTAGCCTTTATCAGAGTGGGGATGACTTTTTCCGGAATACCTTTTCCAGCTAGGATTCGGTGTTCAACCGTCATGCCGTCAAACGTAACCGCGGTAATTATTGGAACACGCAGGGCCCCTGCTGCAACAGGTCCTCCCTGAGAGGGAGAGGCCACGGATCTTCTGTGAGCATTTCCTGAAGATCTGAATACCAGGCCCTTCGAGGCCAATCTGGAACAATGAGTATTGTCTGCACTCTTTTTCTTCTTATGATTCTCAAAATTTTTGAGATGAGAGGAAGAGGAGGGAACACGTAGACAGACTGAAACAACCACGGTGTCACCAGGGCATCTACTGCTACTGCCTGAGGGTCCCTTGACCTGGCACAATACCTCCGAAGTTTCTTGTTGAGGCGTGACGCCATCATGTCTATTTGAGGAAGTCCCCAATGACTTGTTATCTCTGCAAAAACTTCTTGATGAAGTCCCCACTCTCCTGGATGGAGATCTGCTGAGGAAGTCTGCTTCCCAGTTGTCCACTCCCGGGATGAAGACCGCTGACAACGCTTCCGTGATTTTCTGCCCAGCGCAGAATCCTGGTGGCTTCCGCCATTGCCGCTCTGCTCCTTGTCCCGCCTTGGCGGTTTACATGAGCTACGGCTGTGACGTTGTCTGATTGAATCAGCACCGGTAGGTCGCGAAGAAGATTCTCCGCTTGTCGTAGGCCGTTGTATATGGCCCTCAATTCCAGTACGTTGATGTGTAGACAAGCCTCCTGGCTTGACCAGTCCCTGAAAATTTCTTCCTTGTGTGACTGCTCCCCATCCTCCGAGGCTCGCGTCTGTGGTCACCAGAATCCAGTCTTGAATGCCGAACCTGCGACCATCTAGAAGGTGAGCACTTTGCAGCAACCACAGGAGAGACACCCTGGCCCTGGGGGACAGGCTTATCTTTTGATGTATTTGCAGATGGGACCCTGACCACTTGTCCAGAAGGTCCCACTGAAAAGTCCTCACATGGAACCTACCGAAGGGGATAGCCACGTAAGCTGCCACCATTTCCCCCAGAACCCGAGTGCATTGATGAACCGACACTCTTTTTGGTTTTAGCAGGTCTCTGACCATGTTCTGGAGGTCCTAGGCTTTTTCCATTGGGAGAAAAACCCTCTTCTGTTCCGTGTCCAGAATCATGCCTAGGAATGATAGTCGAGTCGTTGGAATCAATTGTGACTTTGGCAGATTGAGAATCCAACCGTGCTGTTGTAGCACTCTCAGGGAGAGCGACACGCTCTGCAGCAAATGCTCTCTCGATCTCGCCTTTATCAGGAGATCGTCCAAGTATGGGATAATTGTGACTCCCTGCCTGCGCAGGAGCACCATCATCTCCGCCATCACCTTGGTGAAAATCCTCGTAGCCGTGGAAAGCCCAAACGGCAACGTCTGAAACTGGTAATGACAGTCCTGTACAGCGAATCTCAGATACTCCTGATGAGGAGGATATATGGGGACATGAAGGTATGCATCCTTTACGTCCAGTGTCACCATAAAATCCCCCCCTTCCAGACTGGATATTACTGCCTGGAGTGATTCCATCTTGAATTTGAACTTTTTCAAGTACAGGTTTAGGGATTTTAGATTTAAAATGGGTCTGACCGAACCATCCAGCTTCGGGACCACGAACAGGGTTGAATAGTACCCTTTTCCCTGTT
Organism: Pseudophryne corroboree; assembly: GCF_028390025.1. Taxonomy (NCBI): domain Eukaryota; kingdom Metazoa; phylum Chordata; class Amphibia; order Anura; family Myobatrachidae; genus Pseudophryne; species Pseudophryne corroboree. The sequence goes on from NC_086446.1 coordinate 672,407,646, forward strand.
GGGCCAGGGGAACCCTGATAATCACTTGCTGTTGACACAGCTTTTTGAATTGCAGCTAACACTACTTCCCTCTCCGGGGGAGAAGCTGGCAAGGCCGACTTGAAAAATCGGCAAGGGGGCACCTCTTCGAATTCCAGTTTGTAGCCTTGGGAAACAATTTCCATCGCCCAAGGATCCATGTCTGACAGAACCCAGACCTGGCTGAAGAGTCGAAGACGTGCCCCCACCGGTGTGGACTCCCTCAGTGGAGCCCCAGCATCATGCAGTGGATTTAGTAGAATCCGGGGAGGACTTCTGCTCCTGGGAACTAGCGTAGCAGGCGTTCTTTTTCCTATACTCCTAACCTCTGGCAAGGAAGGAAGAGCCCCGACCTCTTCTGTACTTATGCGATCGAAAAGACTGCATCTGATATTGTGGAGTTTTCTTTTGCTGTGGGGGAACATAATGCAAAAAAGTAGATTTACCCGCAGTAGCAGTGGAAACTAGGTCCTCGAGACCTTCCGCAAATAAAACCTCACCCTTGTAAGGTAAAACTTCCATATGCTTCTTTGAGTCGGCATCACCCGTCCATTGGCGGGTCCACAGAGCCCGCCTAGCTAAGATCGCCATGGCGTTGGCCCTTGAACCTAGTAGTCAGACGTCTCTGAGCGTCTCTCATATATAAGACTGCGTCCTTGATGTGACCCAAGGTCAACAAAATGGTATCCCTATCTAGGGTATCAAGATCAGCTGACAAGGTATCTGTCCAAGCTGCTACCGCGCTACAGACCCAAGCCGATGCTATAGCCGGTCTGAGTAAAGCACCAGTATGTGTATAAATAGATTTCAAAGTTGTTTCCTGTCTACGATCAGCAGGATCTTTGAGAGCTGCCGTGTCAGGGGACGGTAGCGCCACCTTCTTGGATAAGCGCATCAACGCCTTGTCTACCCTGGGCGAGGATTCCCACCGTACTCTGTCCTGCGCAGGGAAAGGATACGCCATTAGAATTCTCTTGGGAATCTGCAGTTTTTTGTCTGGAGTTTCCCAAGCTTTTTCATATACAGCGTTCAGCTCATAAGATGGTGGAAATGTTACCTCAGGTTTCTTTTCCTTAAACATGTGTACCCTCGTGTCAGGGACAGAGGGGTCATCAGTGATATGCAAAACATCTTTTATTGCAATAATCATATAATGAATACTTTTGGCCACCCTTGGGTGTAACCTAGCCTCATCATAATCGACACTGGAGTCAGAATCCGTGTCGGTATCAGTGTTAACTATTTGGGATAGGGGACGCTTTTGAGACCCTGAAGGGCCCTGTCCTCTGGACTCTGCATTGTCCAATCTCTGATGTAACAAGGTCACATTCGCATTTAAAACATTCCACATGTCCAACCAATCCGGTGTCGGCGTTGCCGACTGAGACCCCCCAATCATCTGCTCCACCTCCTCTCTAGAAGAGCATTCCATTTCAGACATGCCGACACGCGTACCGACACCCCCACACACACAGGGATTGTATATATTGATATGGAGACAATTCCCCCAATAAAGTCCTTTGGAGAGGCAGAGAGAGAGAGTATGCCAGCACACACCCAGCGCCAATAACCCTGGAAACCAAATTCCCAGACAAGTAGCGCTTTTATATATTTATATAGATAAATCTATACACTCATTGCGCCTTACAAGAGCCCCCCCTCCCCCCCAAAAAGGGTCTTTTTGGCCCTCTGTCACCGTGTTCAGCAGGGGAGAGTCCGGGGAGCCAGTTCTGCAGTGTGCTGTGGAGAAAATGGCGCTGGTTAGTGCTGGGAGCTCAAGCCCCGCCCCCTCAGCGTCGGGCTTCAGTCCCGCTCAAATTTTATTTATACTGGCTGGGGTTAAAATATATACTGCCACTGTAGCCTATATTCGTAATTGCGCCAATCCTAGAGGTTTATTGCTGCCAAGGGCGCCCCCCCCTGCGCCCTACACCCATCAGTGCTTCAGTGTGTGTGTAGTGTGGGAGCAATGGCGCACAGCGTTACCTCATAGAAGATCTGAAGTCTTCTGCCGCCTTTGAAGTCTTCTTTCTTCTTATACTCACCCGGCTTCTATCTTCCGGCTCTGTGAGGAGGACGGCGGCGCGGCTCCGGGACGAGCGGCGGGGGTGAGACCTGCGTTCCGACTCCCTCTGGAGCTAATGGTGTCCAGTAGCCTAAGAAGCAGAGCTCATCATTTAAGTAGGTCTGCTTCTCTCTCATCAGTCCCACGATGCAGGGAGCCTGTTGCCAGCAGTGCTCCCTGAAAATAAAAAAAACTAACAAAATTCTTTATTCAGAGAAACTCAGTAGAGCTCCCCTGTAGTGCACCCAGTCTCCTCTGGGCACAGAATCTAACTGAGGACTGGAGGAGGGGCATAGAGGGAGGAGCCAGTGCACACCCATACTAAAAGTTCTTTATAGTGCCCATGTCTCCTGCGGAGCCCATCTATACCCCATGGTCCTTACGGAGTCCCCAGCATCCTCTAGGACGTAAGAGAAATGAATAAAATGTGAACAAATAGAAAACATAGGTGGTCAGTGTGATTACATTGGTGGACAGTGATTGGTGGTCAGTGTGGATTAAATACATACTTGGGGCAATGCGAAATCCAATCAAATCGGATATATCTGTAGCTCTCCTTCTGCTGCGTCGCTGCTGCTGATGGGAGTGTCCTGAGAATGCCAGTCAAACTTCCTACGATATATTGCAGGCACAAAAAAAACACACCTTTTTCCATACGATTCCATGCGATTACGATATATCACGAGTTGCAGCACTAACTACCTAGGGGATCCGACCTGACACTTACAGGAATGTGCATCGTATCGGATCAGATGGAAAACACATACGATGTGACACTTTTCATAAAATATATATCGGTCCGCAAGGTCGAAATCGCAGGAAATCACCCATTATCGTTCTAGTGTATGGGGCCCTTAAGATTCATGTAAATATAAAAAGTGAAAATTAGTGTAAGGAATCATTTATCTTTAACTGTAAATATCTCAGGGGCAGATGTATTAACCTGGAGAAGGCATAAGGAAGTGATAAACCAGTGATATGTGCAAGGTGATAAAGGCACCAGCCAATCAGTTCCAATATGTAAATTAACAGTTAGGATCTGATTGGCTGCTGCCTTTATCACCTTGCAGATATCACTGGTTTATCACTTCCTTATGCCTTCTCCAGATTAATACATCTGCCCCCCAGTTTCTTCTTAACATAACACCTTCACCCACTGGGTGAAGGTGTTTAATGCCTCCTTCCTCCTGTTCTCATTACCTACTTCTCTCACACACCATCTACACTCTGCACCGCCCCCTTGGGCTCTCTGCTCCTGGACTCCATCCCTTCATAGTTTTTATTTCTTCAGATGACCTAGACCCATCATCTGCACAAACACCGATAGGCCCGGTTTCAGCTTACTCTGAATATTTCCATTACACCCTTTGCATCAGTGGTTGTGTTGAGAGTTGTAGTGCTATTTGTTACTTGTCTATGTAATGTACTGTTCTCTGTACTGTCTTATTCTTTTGTGGCAACCTATAAATAAATATTAATAGTAAAGTATACAGCAGAACAACAGTGGCTTCACTATAGATGCGCAGACCGCCATCATTGGAGGGGTTGACACCCAAATGCAGACAGTAACAGGAGCCGGGTGTTGCAGTGTGACATTATCATGCAGCGCCTGGCTGATGTCACAGAGGAAGAGACGTCAGTGCTGGCAGACAAGTATCCGGCAGCAGCCCAGCATCTCCAGGAATGCTGGGCATGCACCCGGAGTGACGCAAACGAGGGCTCCCTGCAAAGTCATGCCCCCTTCCACCGAGGTCAAGCCCCCAGATGATGGAACCTGCATTTCCTGTGAGGTCATGCCCCATTTATGCTAGGCTACTCCCCCTTCTCGGGCGCACGGTGGGCTGTATTATCTGCACTGCGTGTCACCAGATCCAGTGACGCCACTGCAGAGGAAGCAGCATTTACTGCAGTGTATGGCATGGAATGTACAGATTTTACCTTATATCCCAAGCTATGCACAGTTCACCTAAATCAGACTTCTGTCACAAGACGCCACTTATTCTCAACGCAACCCTTAGCCATGGTGCACCATTACCTGTGATAAACTCTGCTCACACTGTACAATAAAAATACCACAAGGTTTAAATAAAATACAGATTAAGGAAGGATCAAACGCTGCATCCAACCTATTCCAACAATATTAACTCAAAAGTGAAAAATGACAGACATTTAAAGGATTAGACCAGTGGTTCCCAAACTTTTTTGAATCACAGCTCCCTGGAGTATCAGAATACTTTTCACAGCACCCCAACACCAAAGGTTTTTATTGAGAAATTCAGAAAAAATAATTAAGTTAAGTAAACTGTGTTTATAAGTCATCCTTAGGCTCAGTTATGTGGTGAGGGACAGGATTCACTTCGGTTTGTCCACATATTTTATTATTGGAAGCCACCCTTAATACTTTGAATTGGTCCTGGACCACCAACCCAAGGCACCCCTGCAAATGCCCAAAGGCACCCCAGGGTGCTGGGGCACAGTTTGGGAACCACTGGATTAAGTTGTGAGATGCAGTGACAGAGACTACGCTTACCATCCTCTCCTTTCTGCCAGTCCTCTCCACAAAGAGTCTGTTCTCACCATTCTCTCTATAAGTTTCTTCCACAGCATTCCATCAGATGTCACTCGGTACCACTCCTTGCACACCAGCTCCGCAGAGCACAGCGATCTGGAATCCAGGTAGGACAGGATATTTTCTGCTATGTGATCCAATCCACGGGCTAAGAGAGAAGCAAACAGAGTCATAAATGAATGAACATGCGGCACAAGTAAGGACAATAGTGTTGGCTCCCGATACCCCAACCTGCAGTAATAGATGCGACTGCACAAAGTCGTATGAACTATGACACAGCTCATTTTAGTTCAAAAACGTTGTTGCTGTTTTAGAGAGGATTTAGGAGTTTTATGATGCCTTTATGAAGGCATTTGTTGGAAGCAAGTCAAACGTAACTATGTAACACTTCTCTGGCGTAAACCAGGCGCATAAATTACTACTGCCCACTGCAGCTTCTTGGCATATAGTAGTAATGTTATAATAGGAAACACTACAGGATTATCATGCGCTTTCTAAAGATTTACAGAATCCTCTCAGACATTCTCAGAAGAAAAATATTAAGTCTTACTTGCCAACATTTAAAAACTCCTCTCTGGGGGAGAATCCCGGAGAGGAGAAGCAGCTGGGCACTTCCGGGGTCAGGACCAATTTCCACGGCATTAGGCCCATCACGGTATATCCCATGAAACTAGGGTTCTCAAGAGAGGGGCGGGGCTACAATGATGGCGATTTGCGTAATTCTAGCCCCGCTCCCTATGTATTGACCTGGGATTCCTGCATGCTCTCCCTACCCTGCCCGCTTCCTTAGGAAGCAGGCGTGATGCGGGAGGAGTGCCCACTCTTCCGGGGGTGCGGGGGAATACCCATAAAATCGAGAGTCTTCCACAACTTCTGGGAGAGTAGGTAAATGTGACTTAAGTATGTAACACTAGTAATGAAATGGATCAGCAGCAATACAGTATGTGACATTATTAAACAGCAACTAAATCACCCCATGATATGGAAATATTTATTTTGAAGGATGTACCCTACTGGATCCGAGAAGTGGTAAAAATGTTAAGTGCAGGGTTCAGGGAGGATGGCATAATGCCAAACTTGGGTCATTTCATCCACCTCTACAGCAGATAGCTATGCTATAGGGAGGGTAATTGTCAGTAAACAGGCAGACTGGTGGCTCTACAAAACGTTAGCTACTCTATCAACTTAGTAATACTTCCCAGGTGCATGAAAGGGAGGGGTTATTCTAAACAAGAAAATGAGATGAGATCTTGTTTGCATATATTTGCAAAGATAGGAATAAGCAGCCAGGCCCCGTCATGACGTTTCTAAGACTGGTGGTCCCTAAGGCTACATGATAATAGCACCCACTCTGGGTCATATAATTGCTTGCTGATGGCTTTGTGGACTTGCTATTCAGATATGCATTGTGTGGATTTAGTGGCTTCATAGACAAGGGCATGATCTTCAATATCACATACTTGCCTAACATGCGAGCCACTCTCCTGGAGTTGAGTCATCATGACCACACTGTGTGATGGTGCATATCATGGCATTCGGCAGTGGAAGGCAGGGTCTTAATAATGCAACTTGCATTGTTAGGCCCCTTCTGCCCCGCACTTGCCCTCTTGTCCAAGGTAGCCTAGTGGATATCCCAGTAACTCAGACGATTGTATTTAGCAGTTCTTTCACTCATATGAGATCTCATTATGACACTATTCTACAGCTGTAGTAATGGAGTTGGGAGATAATTTATCAAAATGGCATTACAATGTTAATGTAATGCTAAAAAATGTATTTTAAGCTCATGGTTCATACCTGAAAATGTATATTTTTAGGCCTCAGTGGTTCTTTAAGGAGGGAAGAGAGAATATGTTTTTCCTAAACGAAAATATGTCCAGGAGATAATACCTTATCAAAAGCTAAAGTATTATAGGCTAGTAAGATTCTTGCAAATCCTTTTGCCTAGACCAGAGGTTCCCAAACTGTGTGCTGTGGCACCCTGGGGTGCCTCGGGACACTTGCAGGGGTGCCCTGGGTTGGTGGTTCAGGACCAATTCAAATTATTCATGGTCAATATAATAGGCAAAACCAGAGCTGGTGGCTGCCAGTCATAAAATATGTGGACAAACAGAAGCAAATCTTGTCCCTCACCACACAACTGACCCTATGGATGACATATAAACGCGATAATATTTATTTCTAAATTTCTCAATAAGAAATTTTTGGCCTAGGGGTGCTGAGAAAAAAATTCTGATATTCTAGGGCGCCGTGATTCAAAAAAGTTTGGAAACCACTGGCCTAGACCCTTATGAGCATCCAGGGGAGATCTGGATAGGAGGTTCAAGATGGCAGCAGTGACCCCGAGCAGTGATTTCAGTCAGAATGCAGCAGGGGGAATGAAAGATAGGAGTCAGGGGAAGGGACACCTCCGTTTGCGGTGAGGGCTGAAAACCACAAAGCTGGGAAAACAACAGTGTCTAATATTTATTTATTATCAGTTATTTATATAGCGCACACATATTCCGCAGCGCTTTACAAAGAATATTTGGCCATTCACATCAGTCCCTGCCCCAGTGGAGCTTACAATCTATATTCCCTACCACATGTACACTAGGGCTAACTTTCTGTCGGGAGCCAATTAACCTACCAGTATATTTTTGGAGTGTGAGAGGAAACCAGTGTACACGGAGGAAACCCACGCAAGCACGGGGAGAATGTACAAACTCCACACAGTAAGGTGGTGGGAATTGAACCCAAGACCTCAGTGCTGTGAGGCAGTAATGCTAACAATTACACCATTCATGCTGCCCAAGGGGTAGAAGGGGTAGGGTTATAGGGAAATATTCCTGGCAGTAATATCCTCTTTAATTGAGAAGACAAATGTCTTATTATTAAGTAATTTGCTGCTGGTACAACCAGGTCTGTTTTGTGAAACAATATAAAGCATTTCTAATTTAAACTTTGCAACAAATGGGATCTTTCATTCTCCCGTTCATAAAGTATTTCCTGAAGCTGCCACTTTATCAGAGAGACTTTAATAGAGGAAAGTGACACATACTCTGATGAAGATGAGCCAAGTATCATCTCCTTGTGACCTTGGAGCCTCATTGTCTCCCTGTCTGGTAGACTCAAATTTCGGGGAGCTCACCCAGACAAGTTGACCGGCCTCCTGGATCCTACCTACATCAGCAGTGTTCTAGGGTTTTATGATGTGTTTGGAGTAAGTCATGTCATTATGCCCCCTCACTTCACCTCACCCCCCAACCTTCACAACAGCCCTCCTGGGATCGCTCAGTGGGGAACTTAAAAAATATATATATATCAGCACGATTAATGCACTGCAAAACATATTGTAAGCCTAGATGGGTAGGGTAGAGTACTGCGCAGAGGACAGATCAAGACAACCGTATGCACTTATTAGGAGAAACAAAACAATTAAACCTATACAATTTTTATTGATATATCATCCATTTGTTTCAGATAAACTGAACGGCATTGTAGTTTAGTTTAAAGATGCATTCTTACACATTTTTGTTCACCGCTTTAAAAGGGTTGCAAATGGGGGAGAGTGGGGTAATCAATAACAAACTGCAGAGTCTGTGATGGCAGCTTCTCATTGGTCCTTACGTTCACATACCAGCTAAAAAAACATTACACAGTCCATGGGCTGTGAGGCTAGTAGGTTATGGTTTAATAGGGTTTAATAGATCAACAGTAAAAAGGTCGAGTGTCTATTTTCGACACCAAATGACATGGTCAAAAGGTCGACATGGAAATGGTCAGCACATGAAAACTTGGATGTGAAATTTTCTCATGTTGTTTTTGTGTCAAATAATACCTTGCAGCACATGGAACGCCAATTAGTGTACCACTTTGCTTCTGGCAAGGTGCCTCACTGCACTACCGCTGCTCTCAGCACAGGTTATCGTTCCCAACTGTAGTCCACGTGGATGGTAAAGTATGGGAAAAAAAAAATGGACCCCCCCCCCCAAAACCCCCCCCCCCCCCACCAAACTCATGTGTTGACTATTGTCATGTCGACCATTTCAACCTGTCAATCTTTTGACCATGTCAACAATTTGGTGTCGACATATAATCCAGATACCAGGCTAGCCAGAGAGTGCAAAGGGAAAGCAACCGCACAGAGAAACCCACCCGGCTGGAATGTTTACAAATAACAAAGCCAGATTTACATTGCCAATAGGGAATTTTCTAATCCAAAAGGCACTAGGACTCTGTGACCCTGTAGTAAATGCATCAGCACTAATCCCTGCCCTGCATTCACGTGAAAATAAATGTATTTTAATTCTATTAACAGACAAAAAATGTACTGAAAAGCAGACTGAGCAGCCTAAGAGCCAGATTAATGGCATGCTGTTCCTATTAGCAGATTCACATTTGCATACAGTAAGGGGGGTTTACACAACGTTTAGAAAAGATGGGCATGGCTGTTAAAATCCTGAACCACCCACTCAAGCCTAATCTGCACCCAAGTCTCACTGGAATGAGGGCCTATAAAACAATACAGTTGTATTCACAACCTCAGCAGGCATCAGCTCAGTGGCGAGGGAGTAAATAAAGGAAATAAATAAAACAGTCAGGAGGTTATTTCTGTACATGTCACACTTCAGCAGTATGATCAGTATATTACCAGTTTCCTCAGAAGGGAGGAAGAAGCAGATACTATAAAACTTTCTTTCTTCCGATTACAAGTGTTTTTGTTTTTTGTTTTGTTTTTTTAACTATTGCGGTACACCACATGTTAGCACTAAGTCACATGCAACGACGGGCAGACGTTATCAGCTGATTCTCATTGAGGTCTGTGACATCCCACCCAAGATTTTGACATAAATCAATTTAAGTCATGAAATTGGTAACTCACGCATAGAAATTATTTCCTTACAGACGAAGACTTCATAAAGTTCCTATTCACTATATAGGTTAGTAAGCAACTCACATGACTTTCAGGCCGATAGCGAGGGAGTACAGTGGACGCGCTTATACAACGCCATGCAGGTTTGTGCGATTCGGACACTTCCGTCTACTGCATAGGAGTGACAGACATGTTGCATAGTTAACAGTAGTTTGCGTAAATGTTAAACATGCCACAGAGACGCATGCCCATATTGTTTGTGGGTGGCCAGTGCATATACCGGAAGATGAATTATGCCAGCACTAGCCCCACTGGCTGGTGATTTCCTTGTCACTTTGACATGCATTATGCTTTTGTGGCCGTGTTCAAGAAAAACTTGAAAGCACGTATCTTCTTATATTTACTGCTTTATGTATGGTAGCAGCTATAACATTGTTTTTCGTCAGTCTGAAATTTGGTGCCCAACTGCGCCAACTAGGCCATTTACCTCTTAGGCCATACATGTATGGATGTTCCTTTAAGTATCTTAGAAACTATTTAACTGAATGTAGTTATGTGACCGGCGGTCACATAACCTCCCCCTACATTCCGCACCCACACAATCCCGACGGTTGGCATGTCGACCGACAGGGACTATTACCACTCATGGGTGTCCACAACACCCATAGAGTGGGGAATAGAACACGTGGCGACCACAGAACGCCACCGAGCCTGCAAGGGGCTTGTTACGCTCGCCCACCCTGCCGACATTCCGCTCCAGCATCCTAGCGGAGGTATGCTGACCGGTCATGCATACCAAATCCTATATAACATGCTTTAACAATACTAAATATAATACACACTTCCCCTCAACCATTTTCATTGCTTCACATCAATTTCACGATTATACGTTGTTCAATATGGTAGCCTCTAGCTTTTACACCTGGGGTAATTCAATTATAGCCATTATTTCTCAACCCGCAAATTATGCTATCAGGCGCTAACACAGAATCCGGGTTACGTTCCTGAATCTATTTGTTAACATGGTTCAAGGGATTACATACGTCTTACCGACGGATGGGATGCCGGGTGTCAATATGTCAACATCCTGACAGCGGCATTCCGGACGGAAAAGTACTGGCAGAGGGGTGAGTGCTAATAGTCCTCTATTCCCACACTATGGGTGTCGTTGACACCCACAGTGCGCCGAATTTCCAGCTGTCAGTATTGTAGACTGTCAGGATTTCGACTTTGGTATCCTGACAGCCGGCATTTTATCTGCAACCTGGTTCTGGCACTGGACAACAGGGTATTTATCAGGGATCTCTTTTCAGGTCTGCTAATACCCAAAACGACATCCCTGCAGCCTGCATTCAGGGCTAACTGAATAGTTCTGGGGGAAGTAGCCTGCGGTTAATTGCATTCCCCCCATAATCTCAAATACGAGAAGAAAGTAAAAATGGGGGGAGAAAACCACTCTATTGGCTAGATAAATAAACTGAAGAATAATAATTTCTACATATTTAAGAGTAAAAAAAATAAAAATGGCGCTACAGTACTAGCACACAGATCACCATATTATATCATATTATATAGGACTATTCCTCCTGCGCTGTCTTCCTATAATCAGACACAAGGCAGGAGCGTACAAGGGGCCTAATTCTGAGTTGATCGCAGCAGGAACTTTGTTAGCAGTTGGGCAAAACCATGTGCACTGCAGGGGGAGCAGATGTAACATGTGCAGAGAGAGTTAGATTTGGGTGGGGTGTGTTCAAACTGAAATCTAAATTGCAGTGTAAAAATAAATCAGCCAGTATTTACCCTGCACAGAAACAAAATAACCCACCCAAATCTAACTCTCTCTGCAAACGTTATATCTGCCCCCCCCTGCAGTGCACATGGTTTTGCCCAACTGCTAAAAAACTTAGTGCTGCGATCAACTCAGAATTACCCCCAATGTACACTTTGCTATTAGTAGACATTGGTAAAAGTAACACTGACAAATATTTACATTTAGGCGCAATTTATACACAATAACAGCAGCAAATCATAAAAATGTAACTTGATTTGCACCTACTGTAAATAACAGCAAGGAAATAACAGCCATGACAAATGCAGCTGCTTTTAGTTTCAAACTGGAATAATGAACCACTTGAGGAGAAAACAAAATGAAACAATGGGGCGTCCCATTACATGTATAAAGCAATCCTTATCATGGGGTACTTCCAATACAGGGCATAGGACTCTATAATGGCTTCCAAAATCCTTTTATTATATGTGGCTCCCTATAAAATATGTATGACTGAAGTATAATATAATATAGAGTGATGTTTATAATATGATGAGAATGTTTATAACAATAAAATAATTTTATGGTGTCCACCAGCTAGAATAGTAGCCCCAGGTCGGCGTTGGTTGTCTAACATTTGCTCTCAAGTAACTCATGGCTATAGTCATCTGGGGCATTTCAGGGGAGAATCTCCACAGTTCCACGAGGATGAATTAAGAGCACATTGAGTCTCCAATGGATGAACCCAGTACCACGGCCATCTTTTCTGTGTTCTCAAATGCCATCTTCTATCCATATCCAAATTCAGAGCAGCCAATTAAAAAAATAATGCAATCCTGCCTCACCAATCTCTGCACAGCTCATCAACCAACTACTTACTGGTACTCACTGTGCCACACGCTGGGTTTTGGTGGACATATTATTTTTATCAGGATGTACGAGCCTTTCTTTGTATACCTACAATGTTGCAGCAAAGACTTGAGACACCTTATTGAATGTGAATTAAATTAATTGTAAATGCTTATTAAATGCTCTCCAACAAGGAGATTTCAGTACGCTTTAAATCCATTTCTTTGCCTTATAACCCTTTAATTCATGAGTCATGTTAGACATACTGTGGCTGCTAGGGCAGATTATTATGACATGTATGTCTGTATAACAATAATTAGCATGATACAACCGTATGAGCCACAAAAGCAAAAAAAATGAACCCCCAGAGTCAGACCGTGTATAAAGTAAACATTATTAGCTGTAGTAGAGCCTCTCCAATAACAAAGCTTGCTCATCTATGTAATCAACTGCACCATAAAGCATAGGATTGACATGTCTGTATCCCAAGAGGTTCTGAGCAGCTGAAAGCTTTATTGCATCTGCTTTTGTGGTGGACAAGTGGCCTTCCCCGGGGGACTTTAATCATTAAAATATCACAAGCCCAGAGGGACAACTGGCCCCTAGCCACCCAACCCAGCTGACATCTAACTGGGCATGTACACTCCATTAAAACTTAATATCTTACGTCTGTCGGTGGCGGATTGCTTTGGTTTAACCATCTGCTGCCCAGTATTCAAAGCAACTGATTTCAACACTTGGTTTAAAAAACAAAACAAAAAAAAACAACACATACATCTCCCCCCCACACTAATATAATTGATCAGTGTTCAGAACATGTTTGAGGTGATCTTCAATTTTTAGGGTGACAGAGTATATTTGGTACTGGAAAAATTCTCTACAGTTTACTATTAAAAGGATGATATAGGATTCAGAATAACATGGACTAATGTAAGAAAGAGTGCAGTTTTCTGAAAGCGCACCTACAGTATAGGCTTTACACAAAGGAGTCGCCATGTTGTGTGCTGAAGCATTCTGTGCTTTATTAATGATGATTGTTGCCGTGACCAATTTCTAGCGAATTAACAGGCTGCATCTATGGCAAAGTGGCTGTTTCACTAGGAGTAGCAAATGAAAATACCTAAATTTGCGTCAGCTTGACGTAACTGAAAGTGTCATTATACAGTAAGTACTAAGGAACCATGTTAATGCTTATCCCATGTGACAACACATCTTGTGCTCTCATGACATGTCTGGTTTAATTCAATACTTTACTTTGTAGTGGGTGATACCGCTATGAATATGCTAAGGCCTAGTTTTATCAAGCCTTGGAGAATGCTGAATTGCACAGTGATAAAGTACCAACCAATCAGCTCCAAACTGTCATTTTTTCAAGCACAGCCTGTAACATGGCAGTTAGGAGCCTTGGTGAGTGCAATTTATCACTCACCAAGGCTTGATAAATCTGGGCCTATGTGTCATGTAATTAAATTGTTTTGTGGAGGCCTCCCTTTGGCATCCAGTCATATATCAAATGTACACATATTATAAAAAAGAGAAGATATTTCAATATTGAGCCAGAACTCAGGCACAGCCAGGATAGAGAATAAGTGGTCTGTTTAACAAATGCATGGAAATCCTCTATCCCTGCAGTTTACCATTAAACCTAACGTTGCTGGCGTAGCAGCAGTATGGCTAAACTTACTGTCTCATAAGACCAGTGCTGAGGCAAACATGACTCAGCTTGCCGGCTGGTTCACGCACAGATTGGATTGGAAGCCTGGATTTGCTAATAATAAAAAGGTAATTTTGCTTATAATACAAAAAGGACAAATAATAATCTATTAGTAATTATATTCAGAAAGAATGGACAAATTAAATTAAATAAAGCCTTTTCCCACTGCCTGCCCATGCTGGTGACGGCATCCAGATGACAGGTCGACCCTAATTAGGTCAACACGTTGACCCCGTATGGTCAACACGGTTAAACAGTCGACAGGTACAAATAGTCAACAGTTCTGATTTTCCCAACCTTTTATACTCTACCATCTACGTGGACTGATTCGCAATTACAACCTATGCCAAGCGCAGCAGTTGTGGAGTGAGACACCTTACCGAAGTATAGTGAGGGAACGTGGTATACCAACTGGGTTTAAATGTGGCTTTTCAATGGTAAACAGCACATAAAAGAAAAAAAAAAGGTGTCTACCTTTATGGTATCGACCTTTTGCTTGTGTCAACCTTTTCACCTACCTTTTCCATGTTGACCCATGCCATGTCGACCACTTGGGGTCGACTTAATTAGCGTCAATCTAATAATCTATACCCTCTGGTGACAGAGTTAAAATGATTGTGGCTGTAATCCCACGGTATATACTCTTAAACAGGCTCCCCCCCGCAAGGCATAGCTATAGCCGGGCTGTTTCTTAAACAGAGAAAAGCCATATGCTTAAATTTTTCTCCCTATAAATAAATAGGACCCGATGGACTATCTATTACTGTATAATTTGCTTGCCAACAATGGTAATTAACGTACTGTACTGATACAGTTGTATTACAACTTCAGTTTATCAAAGATCACCTACCTTCCTATGTTCATCAAAAAAGCCTCCTCAACTCTAATTTTATATAGCCTTTACCAGTAGTGTATTGCTCCAGTCAATGGCTCCAATGTATGGTGAATTCAGTATTGTGTAGATGGAGAATCCATACAGGCCTAGCAAACTCCTCTACTCAAGGCTGCACATGCAGATAAGGCCAGGCATGCACATAACATGGGTAACCTTTCCTGTACTGCGTATGCGAGAGATGTGTGCACGAAGGGTCTGGATGTCTTCCGTGCACGTAAATATCCTGAGCCGGAGTTATGTTTTCTCCTCAAACTGAAAAAAAATGCAGTACTTCTCAGTCCCCATAGGCAGATATGGGGACTGCGGCAGAATCCGCTATAAAAAGGGACTGCAGGTGAAATATCCGATCTCTCCACAGTACACCTCTTATTGAATAGGACGAAGAATGGATGCTGGAAAAGAGTGATCACTGATCGATAAATAGGCCTGAAGAGATTTGGAGACATACCAGGGAAGAGCTCAGTGGGTAAACGCTGGAATGCCAAAAGGCTACTGGCAATAATAGGAGTATTCAATGAAAGAATGGGGAGTTGTAAGATTCTATGGAGTGCAACGGACTCCCAAAATGTTATAATAAGAAAAGGGCTAATGTAACAGATATGGTAACACTGGCACTTTGCTACATATATTCTGTGCGTGACCGGTGTTGATTAAAACTATGGAATGATGTGTTTAGATTTGTCTCCAAAGTTCTTAATCTTCCATTAAACACCCCATCCACTGTTGGCTCTATTTCACCTAAACCCAACAACATATTTACATAGTTACATTATGTGTCATATCATGATGGCAGCTACATCATCCATAGCTCGTCACTGGCGTACAACTGTCATCCCCACCGTTGACATGACTGAAATTCAAGTTCAGTCCCATTATGAGTTTGAGGTAGCTGGCTGCTTATACTCGGCAGTGTCGTCCAACCCCCATATCCGCTGTTTTGGCTGGTGCGACTATTGGACGTCTAAAACCCATAAAACTGATAACTGAACCCTCTTATCTGTCGCTCCCACCTAGGAGACCCTGTGTTGACTGAATATTGGTCCCCCCTACCTCCCCTTGGCGAGACTGCTCCCATTAGGCCTCATTCAAGCTTGGGATGCCACCACCTACTGCATCTCACTCTTTGTCGAGCCTCCTATTCCCTGTGGTATGTTATTATGGTTCTCCTTTGACATTGTTTGTATATTTTGGCATACACTGTTTTGTTGCACTTTTCATTTGTATACCCTTCTATTCCCCATGCCCTCCCCTTTTCTTTTTTTTCTCTGTTTCTCCACCCTAAATATATCGAAAATTCTTTAATAAAGATTTAATATTGAAAAAAAAAATAATAATAATAAGTTCACCCATTATTTTGGGTACTTCATGAAGCAGTGAAAAGAGTGTAGAAATGAGCCAATGGAGAAGTTACCCATCAGCAATACTTTAATTTTATAGAATGCACTTGATAAATGTTACATCAATGCTGATTGGTTGCCATGGGCAACTTCTCCACTAGCTCACTTTTCCACACTTTTTACCATTTCATGAATATACTCCTTAGTCAAAAGTGTGTGATATTAAAGTTTGTTTTGAGTTTTTTTTAGCACCAGTCAGAACAGAAAACTTTATTTCAGCAGACACAACACATTACCTGGAAGTGCAGTGATAAAATCCCTCTGTAACATTGGCTTTAGGTACGTGTTTATATGTCCATGTTGGTAGTGGCACATTCGAGAGATTAGATGCTCGACAAACTCCACTTGATCACACTCTGACCACTGCTCAAAGTACTTGACGCAGAGATCTTTTTCCTTCTCGTAGTTTGCGGACAGCTTCCTCTGCTTGGGCACAATCATGCTAGAAATGCCATTGGCAAGTTTAGTCTGTGGGAAGAGGAAAAAAAAAAACAAACACAAAAATAAATAAAAGGAAAAGCAATAGTACATGACACACAGCTCGAGCACACATAAATTTAGGAAATACATCTGTTACACAACAGGGGAAAAAAAGATTCAGACATATAAATTGGCTGACAGGGAGTATCCATTTGCTACTGTCAGCCAGCAAACAGCCCCATATCCTTGCAAGGAACTCAGAGAGGACATTACCACCCAGGCTGGAAGTGCACATAAAATACCAGAGACTGTTAAATGGGAAATCAGAGTGACACTTTAAAGTACTGAAATGAATTTCATGTTCTTCCACAGCGAGGCTTGCAAACGATTTAGTACAGGGCTATGAATACGATTCGGTGGGAGGGCTGGTACGTGCAAACACAAAAAGGTCAGGGCCGAGGAAAAATCAGGAAACTTGGTTGCTAAACCAGCGCTAATTTCATAGCAATACCTGCAAAAGCTAGCCCATGAGCTCGGTTCCAAACCACAGCCTTGCAATACGCAAACCACAAAGTAACACTAACCCAGGGAGTCATATGAGCAGTTTTTGGATATCATGCGTTAGCATGCCCTCTCGGTATGGATGTGCTGGCTATTTTGCTTTGAAATGGCTATTAAACCTAAAGTTCATGGTATGATAAAGAAACTTGTAAACTAATGTACACCTAGATTTTTCAGCCAATTAAGTTGTTTTAGAGCTCACTGAAGATAAACTGCAGCATGTCTGGATCCACAAGAAGGGATGTTGATTTAAAAATAAATAAAACTATATATATATATATATATATATATATCTCTCCTATATACAGTATTTGCCTTGGTCTGTGACTCTGTGCCCGTAATGCTGGGCGGAGTCACAGGCACAGATCTGGCCGGCAGGACAGTCCCCTCCCTCTGGGACCGCTGCCCGTCTCCCCCCCAGCCGCCCCCGCACTATGCCCGCCCCGCTCCTCCTGCTCCGCTCCGTGCTGCTCCGGCCTCTGGGCAGTAGAGCGGCCGCGTCCGGCAGCTCAGGAAGGGGGCTCGCTGGGCCGGGTCCCGCCTCTCCATCCTGCTTCAGCGGCTTTGGGACTGGCTGACATCCGAGGAGTTCCGGCAATCTGTGCTGAGCTGCGTGCTGTGCGTGATGCGCCTGGCCCGAAAGGTGGGTGCTCTGATCCGGGACACTGCTGGGGATTTGGGAGACAGGAATCCACCCCACCCAACCACGGCACACGGCCTGCGGCATCCCGCACCCTCCCACCTGCGGCATCCACCCAACCCGCGGCACTCCCGCCCCCTCCCCCACCCGCGACACGCACCCCTCCCCCACCCGCGACACGCACCCCTCCCCCACCCGCGGCACGCACCCCTCCCCCACCCAACCACGGCCCGCGGCATCCCGCACCCTCCCACCCGCGGCACTCCCGCCCCCTCCCCCACCCGCGGCACGCACCCCTCCCCCACCCGCGGCACACACCCCTCCCCAACCCGCTACACGCACCCCTCCCCCACCCGCGGCACGCACCCCTCCCCCACCCGCGGCAGCACCCCTCCCCCACCCCCCTCCCCCATCCGCGCCATTCCCGCCCCCTCCCCCACCCGAGGCACTCCGACCCCCTCCCCCAACCCGCGGCACTCCCACTCCCGCCCCCTCCCCCACCCGTGACACCCACACCCCGCAAAAACCCCATGCCCCTCCCCCACCCCCACCCCTATACCAACCTCTCCCCCCGCTACACCCTCCCCCCCACCCACCCCTCCCCCACCCGCAGCACCCCCCCACCTCCCCCCCCCCGCACCCTCCACCCCACCCACAGCATCCACCACATCCGCACCCCCGCCCCTCCCCCACCCACAGCACCCACCTCATTCGCCCCCCACCCGCGGCACACACCCCTCCCCCACCCACGGCACTCCCGCCGCCTCCCGTAACACCCACAACCAGCAAAAGCCACCGGCCCAACCCCAAAAACCCAGCACCACCCCCATACCCACCTCTCCCCCCTGCAACCCACCACCCTCCCCGTGGCATCCACCACATACGCCCCCCACCCGTGCCACACGCCCCTCCCTCACCTAAACACCCACAGCATCCTTCACATCCGCCCCCCTCCCGCGGCACACGTCCCTCCCCCACCCCCGGCACTCCTGCCCCTTCCCCCACCCATAGCACCCACACCCTCACCTCCACCACCCGCAGCACTCCCTTCCCCAACCGCAACACCCCTTCCCCACCCGTGGTACCCACAGCACCCACCGGTATTTTGTTTTGTAACACCTTGCCTCTCTTTATCCTCTCCCTACCACCCTGCCTCTCCCTATCCTTTACCCATCGCACAGCGTTTCTGTACATTCCCTCCCCCTCCTAAAGGGTTTATTAATTAAGCACTGGGCTTCTGAGCGTGTTTATACCAGGTATTTAGAAGGGCAAAACTTTTACTAGCAAGATACAGCTAACAAAAGCATTGCCTTTTTAAATATCAGGCATAAACACGCTTAGAAGCATAGAATTTCTTAGTAAATAGAACCCTAATCTCCAATCATAATGTGTGCCTGAACTGTACATTGATAGAATTGTACAAAAATTACTGTGCCGACACAATATTTAAGTATTGCTAAACTATACATGTGTAGTAAGCTGTATAGACAAGAAGTCTGGTCTCACATTACCACTATGGGGTATATTCAATTGAAGTCGAAAACTGACGTCTGTCGAAAAGACGGCAGTTTTCGACTTCTTTAGGTCGAATCCTGATTTGACCTATTCAATATATCCCTAAATTTTTCGACAAGTCGATGAATTTGACTTGTCGAAAAGCACGTGGATCGGCAGAATAGCTGCCGATCCACGTGCTTACCATCTCAGTCCGACATCAAACATGTCAGACTGAGATGCGGACCCAGAGGAGGAGGGGGGGAGAGCTGCAGGGAGACGGGGGGACAGCCGGCGGGCATACAGGGGAGATCAGCGCTACAGTAGCACTGCAGCAGGATGTCACTCAGCCGCCCGACCTCACGGCAGCTTCCACACGGCTCCAGCACGCTTGCTGGAGCCGGGTACACACTGCTGTGAGGTCGGGCGGCTGGGTGGCATCCTGCTGCAGTGCTACTGTAGCGCTGATCTCCCCTGTATGCCCGCCAGCTGTCCCCCGCTAGTCTCCCCGCGGCTCGCCCCCCTTCTCCTCCTCTGCGTCCCATCTCAATTCGACTTGAAAAAGTCGAATTAAGATGAGATTGAATAAGAGTTGTCGGATCCATTCCGACAAATACATGTCGGAATGGATCAGACTTTAATTGAATATACCCCTATGAATTCATAGGCTGCGCTATTAGTATTATGATCATAAAAGTGTCTGAAACAATTTACATAGCATATGTAAAATAGGATTTTACTTACCGGTAAATCTATTTCTCGTAGTCCGTAGAGGATGCTGGGGACTCCGTAAGGACCATGGGGAATAGACGGGCTCCGCAGGAGATAGGGCACTTTAAGAAAGCTTTGGATTCTGGGTATGCACTGGCTCCTCCCTCTATGTCCCTCCTCCAGACCTCAGTTAGAGAAACTGTGCCCAGAGGATATGAACAGTACGAGGAAAGGATTTATGTAACCTAAGGGCGAGATTCATACCAGCCAAACCAATCACACCGTATAACCTGTGATAAACTACCCAGTTAACAGTATGAACAAGTAACATAGCCTCGGTTCAAGACCGACCAACTATAACATAACCCTTATGTAAGCAATAACTATATACAAGTCTTGCAGAAGAAGTCCGCACTTGGGACGGGCGCCCAGCATCCTCTACGGACTACGAGAAATAGATTTACCGGTAAGTAAAATCCTATTTTCTCTAACGTCCTAGAGGATGCTGGGTACTCCGTAAGGACCATGGGGATTATGCCAAAGCTCCCAAACGGGCGGGAGAGTGCAGATGACTCTGCAGCACCGATTGAGCAAACAGGAGGTCCTCCTCAGCCAGGGTATCAAACTTATAGAACTTTGCAAAGGTGTTTGACCCCGACCAAGTAGCAGCTCGGCACAGTTGTAGTGCCGAGACACCTCGGGCAGCCGCCCAAGAAGAGCCCACCTTCCTAGTGGAATGGGCCTTAACCGATTTAGGCAATGGCAATCCTGCCATAGAATGCGCCTGCTGAATCGTGTTACAGATCCAGTGAGCAATTGTCTGCTTTGAAACAGGAGCGCCAACCTTGTTGGCCGCATACAGAACAAACAGAGCTTCAGTCTTCCTGATCCTAGCTATTCTGGTCACGTAAATCTTCAAAGCCCTGACCACATCCAGGGACTCGGAGTCCTCCAAGTCCTGTGTAGCCACAGGCACGACAATAGGTTGGTTCATATGAAAAGATGAGACCACCTTGGGCAGAAATAGAGGACGAGTCCTCAACTCTGCCCTATCCACATGAAAAATCAGGTATGGGCTTTTATATGATAAAGCCGCTAATTCCGAAACACGCCTTGCAGAAGCTAAGGCCAACAACATGACCACTTTCCAAGTGAGGTATTTCAACTCCACTGTTTTGAGTGGTTCAAACCAAGGTGACTTGAGGAAACTTAATACCACGTTAAGATCCCAAGGCGCCACTGGAGGTACAAAGGGAGGCTGAATATGCAGCACTCCCTTCACAAAAGTCTGTACTTCAGGAAGAGCAGCCAATTCTCTTTGAAAGAAAATGGATAAGGCCGAAATTTGGACCTTTATGGACCCTAATTTTAGGCCCAAATTCACTCCCGTTTGAAGGAAGTGAAGCAGATGGCCCAAATGGAACTCCTCCGTAGGAGCAGCTCTGGCCTCACACCAAGAAACATATTTCCGCCATATACGGTGATAATGTTTCGATGTCACATCCTTCCTACCCTTGATCAGGGTAGGAATGATCTCCTCCAGAATCCCTTTTTCAGCTAGGATCCGGCGTTCAACCGCCATGCCGTCAAACGCATGGCGGTAAGTCTTGGTACAGACAGGGCCCCTGCTGCAGCAGGTCCTGCCTTAGAGGAAGAGGCCACGGATCTTCTGTGAGCAACTCTTGCAGATCCGGATACCAAGTCCTCCTTGGCCAATCTGGAACAATGAGAATTGTTCTGACCCTTCTTAGTCTTATTAATCTCAACACCTTGGGTATGAGAGGCAGAGGAGGAAACACATAGACCGATCTGAACACCCATGGTGTCACCAGAGCGTCTACCGCTACCGCCTGAGGGTCTCTTGACCTGGCGCAATACCTCTTTAGCTTTTTGTTGAGACGGGACGCCATCATGTCTATTTGAGGCAGTCCCCACCGATCCACGATCCGTGTGAAGACTTCTTGATGAAGTCCCCACTCTCCCAGGTGCAGGTCGTGCCTGCTGAGGAAGTCCGCCTCCCAGTTGTCCACCCCCGGGATGAACACTGCTGATAGTGCGCTTACATGGCCTTCCGCCCAGCGCAGAATCCTGGTTGCTTCTGCCATGGCCACTCTGCTCCTTGTGCCGCCTTGGCGGTTTACATGAGCCACTGCCGTGATATTGTCCGACTGTATCAGAACCGGTTTGTTCTGAAGCCACTCCTCCGCCTGGCGTAGGGCGTTGTAAATGGGCGTTGTTATGGCGTTGTTAACTCCAGGACATTGATGTGGAGACAAGTCTCTAGGCTTGACCAGAGACCTTGGAAATTTCTTCCCAGTGCGACAGCCCCCCAACCTCGGAGGCTCGCGTTCGTGGTCACCAGGATCCAGTCCTGAATGCCGAACCTGCGACCCTCTAGAAGGTGAGCACTGTGCAGCCACCACAGGAGAGATACCCTGGCCCTGGGAGACAGGGTGATCCGTTTCTGCATATGTAGATGGGACCCGGACCATTTGTCCAATAGGTCCCATTGGAAAGTCCTCGCATGGAACCTGCCGAAGAGGATGGCCTCATATGAAGCCACCATCTTCCCCAGAACCTTTGTGCAATGATGCACCGAAACCTTTTTTGGCTTTAAAAGGTTCCTGACCAGGGCTATGAGCTCCTGAGCCTTCTCCACCGGAAGAAAAAGTATTTTTTGGTCTGTGTCTAGAATCAGGCCCAAAAAGGTCAGACGCGTTGCAGGTACTAGCTGGGATTTCGGTAAATTGAGAATCCAGCCGTGCATCTGCAACGTCTTCACAGACAGAGACACGCTGTCCAGCAACTTCTCCCGAGATCTCGCCTTTATAAGGAGATCGTCCAAGTACGGGATAATTGTGACTCCCTGCTTGCACAGGAGCACCATTATTTCCGCCATTAACTTGGTGAAAATTCTCGGGGCCGTGGAAAGCCCAAACGGCAACGTCTGAAATTGGTAGTGACAATCCTGTACTGCAAATCTCAGAAACGCCTGGTGAGGGGGGAAAATCGGAACATGAAGGTACGCATCCTTTATGTCCAGGGACACCATCCAATCCCCTCCCTCCAGGCTGGCGATGACCATTCTGAGCGATTCCATTTTGAACTTGAACCTCTTCAAGTACAGGTTAAGGGATTTTAGATTTAGAATGGGTCTGACCGAACCGTCCGGTTTCGGTACCACAAACAGGGATGAATAATAACCCTCTCCTTGCTGGAGATGAGGAACCTTGATTATCACCTGTTGAATGTACAATTTGTGAATTGCCGCTAACACTAGCTCCCTCTCTGACAGGGAAGCTGGCAGAGCCGATTTGAAAAACCGGCGAGGGGGCATGTCTTCGAATTCCAGTTTGTATCCCTGGGAAACAATCTCTATTGCCCAGGGATCCACCTGTGATTGAACCCAGACGTGGCTGAAAAGACGAAGACGTGCCCCCACTTGATCTGATCCCCCCCGGAAAGCCCCAGCGTCATGCTGTGGACTTTGCGGAAGTAGGGGAGGACTTCTGCTCCTGGGAACTAGCTGAGTGCAGCTTTTTTCCCTTGCCTTTACCTCTGGCAACGAAGGACGATCCTCGTACCTTCTTGTTTTTATTGGAACGAAAGGACTGCATTTGATAATGTGGTACCTTCTTAGAATGCTGCGGGGGAACATAAGGTAAAAAATTCGATTTACCAGCCGTAGCAGTAGAGACTAGGTCCGAGAGGCCTTCTCCAAACAACTCCTCCCCCTTGTAAGGCAATGACTCCATATGCCGCTTTGAGTCGGCGTCTCCCGTCCACTGTCGGGTCCACAAGAGCCTCCTAGCAGAAATAGACATAGCGTTTATTCTAGAGCTTAGTAAACAAATGTCTCTCTGAGCATCCCTCATATACAAGGCAGCATCTCTGATATGCTCCATGGTCATTAGAATGGTATCCCTATCTAAGGTGTCCATCTCCGTAGATAAGGAGTCTGCCCATGCCACGACAGCACTACAAACCCAGGCCGACGCCATGGCCGGCCTAACTACAGTTCCTGAATGTGTGTAAATGTGCTTCATGGTAATTTCCTGCTTGCGATCAGCAGGATCCTTGAGGGAAGCAGTATCCGGAGAAGGCAGTGCCACCTTCTTGGATAAGCGTGTCAGCACCTTGTCTACTTTAGGCGCAGATTCCCATCGTATCCGATCCTTCTGTGGAAAAGGATACGCCATGAGAATCCTTTTGGGAACATGGAGTCTCCTATCCGGAGATTCCCAAGCCTTTTCGCATAATTTGCTTAGCTCAAATGAGGACGGAAACGTGACCTCAGGCTTTTTCCCTTTATACATGTGAACCTTCGTGTCAGGGACAGGGGGTTCCTCCGTGATATGCAAAACCTCTTTTATGGCAATAATCATGTAATAATACCTTTTGCCACCTTCGGCTGTAATTTTGCATCCTCATAGTCGACACTAGAGTCAGTATCTGTGTCAGTATCTGTGTCAGCGACCTGGGATATGGGGCGCTTTTGAGACCCTGAAGGTCCTGGCACCACAGGGACAGGCACGGACTGGCTACCTGACTGATCCCTAGCTTCAGCCTTGTCTAATCTTTTATGCAGGAGATTTACATTTGCATTCAAGACATTCAGCATATCCACCCAGTCCGGTGTCGGCGTTGCCGACGGCGACCTGACATTCAAGCACTCACTCCCCCTCCACATTAAGCGAGCCTTCCTCATCAAACATGTCGACACACACGTACCGACACACTGCACACACCCAGGGAAACTTTTTCTGAAGACAGTATCCCCTGAAAGGCCCTTTGGAGAGACAGAGAGAGAGTATGCCAGCACACACCCCAGCGCAACAATCTGGAGACCAACACAGAATGCTTTTCCCCAGCAGCGCTGTATTATACTTTATCCGCCAATTATGTGCCCCCCTCTCTTTTTAAACTCCCTTCACCGTGTGTAAGCAGGGGAGAGTCCGGGGAGCTTCCTCTCAGCGTTCTGTGGAGAGAGAAATGGCGCTGGTGAGTGCTGAGGTAGAAGCCCCGCCCCCTCGGCAGCGGACTTCTGTCCCGCTCAAAATCGTGTAAAATGGCGGGGGCTCAATTATATACATGTACAGTGCTCGGCTGTACATGTATATACCTATTTGCCATCTAAGAGGTGTTATTATTGCTGCCCAGGGCGCCCCCCCCTGCGCCCTGCACCCATACAGTGACCGGAGTGTGTGAGGTGATGTGGAGCAATGACGCACAGCTGCAGTGCTGTGCGTTACCTCTGTGAAGCTGAAGGCTTCTGCCGCCTGAGACGTCTTCTTGCTTCTGTTCTTCTGGCTCTGTGAGGAGAACGGCGGCGTGGCTCCGGGGGTGGACGCCCAGGACGAACCTGTGTTCACCCCCTCTGAAGCTAATGGTGTCCAGTAGCCGAGGAAGCAGATCCTATCAGTTAAGTAGGTCTGCCCCTCTCTCCTCAGTCCCTCGATGCAGGGAGCCTGTTGCCAGCAGTGCTCCCTGTGAAAGAGTAAAAATCCAAACAAAAATGCTTTCTGTAGCAAAGAACTCGAGAGCTCCCTGCAGTGCGCCCTTCATCCTCTGGGCAGTGTAAAACTGAGGTCTGGAGGAGGGACATAGAGGGAGGAGCTAGTGCATACCCAGAATCCAAAGCTTCCTTAAAGTGCCCTATCTCCTGTGGAGCCCGGCTATTCCCCATGGTCCTTACGGAGTCCCCAGCATCCTCTAGGACTTTAGAGAAAATAACATAGCATATGTAAAATACACCACAGCATCCTCTAGGACTTTAGAGAAAATAACATAGCATATGTAAAATACACCACAGTAATTACATACCAAAGTGCAGACAATAAAATACAGACAGAACAAACTGAGCAACAGGAGCAGGGCTTAGGCATCTCGCTGCAGCCTGAAATGGCAAGAAGAGGTGAGCCACAGGAAGCGGAACAGCAATTCCACACTCAGTGAGTCAGTACCCAAAGTATAGAGAGAGAGAGAGAGAGAGAGACCACAGTATCAGAGACAGATTACTGGCGGCATGGATCATGCTAGTGGCAGAGGACACTGCATGCGAGAGCCTACATAATGAGATTATCAATATTGGTTCAGCCCACAAAACGGCAAGGGTCGGCACATTTTTAATGATAGAAACACAAAACTATAAATGTACAGACAGTGGTAGTTCCACAGTGCTGGTGGTAGCTGACGAGACAATTTACCTTTACCGACCAAGCTTACAGGTAAACTGATCGCTTTAGGCTAATTGGTATTGGGTTTATTTTTTATCTGTAACTCGATAAATAACTTCATTATAAAATATTGTTGCCTAAATTTAATTTGGAACTTACTAGCTGGTAAACCCTCCGAATCGTCTGTGGGCCACTGACTGTCCTTCTGCCCTGGGGATCACCAGCTCTAGTATAATATCATGAAGGCAGGAGGCCTATTTAAGAGGAGTTTTTAAGTATTAAAGGGAATTCTCTACTATGTACGGTGCTACAGATCTCCTGTGGAACCATATAAATAAAATATATTAACAGAGCATAAACCCCCCACTTACAAAATAAAATTAATAAAAATAGGATTTTGGTACCTACCGGTAAATCCTTTTCTCGTAGACCGTAGAGGATGCTGGGGTCCCCATTAGTACCATGGGGTATAGACGGGTCCACCAGGAGCCACTGGCACTTTAAGAGTTTGAGAGTGTGGGCTAGCTCCTCCCTCTATGCCCCTCCTACCAGCGTCAGTCTAGAAACTGTGCCAGAGGAGACGACCTACTTCGAGAGAAGGATTATACACAGATAGTGGTGAGATTCACAGCAGCTCACACATACAAGGCACGTCAAGCCAACTAGCTTGAACTACTCAGCAACAGCTGAAACATTGCTAACCAAGTAACAATGCAGTACTCAACTAAAACGAAGTTGTACGGACCCAAATAACATTTGCAGGAAAAAGAAGCGCTGGGCGGGCGCCCAACATCCTCTGCGGACTACGAGAAAAGGATTTACCGGTAGGTACCAAAATCCTATTTTCTCTTACGTCCTAGAGGATGCTGGGGTCCACATTAGTACCATGGAGATGTACCAAGGCTTCCAGAACGAGAGAGAGAGCGCGGAGGCTCCTGCAGAACTGTCTGACTGAACTTCAGATCATCAGAGGCCAAAGTATCGAACTTGTAAAACTCTGCAAACGTGTTCGACCCAGACCAAGTTGCAGCTCGGCAAAGCTGCACTGCCGAGGCACCCTGGGCACCCGCCCAGGAAGACCTCACTTTACAAGTAGAGTGGGCCTTAACAGACTTAGGACACGGCAGTCCTGCCGTAAAATAAGCATGCTGGATAGTGAACCTAATCCAGCGAGAAATGGGTCTGCTTAGAAGCAGGACAGCCAATTTTCTTGGGATCATAGAGGACAAACTGAGAGCCCGACTTTCTGTGACGAGAAGTTCTATTCACATATATCCTTAGAGTCCTTACAACATCCAAGGACTTTTATGTAAATGAGGAGTCAGTAGCCACTGGCACCACAATAGGTTGGTTGATATGAAATGCAGACACAATCTTCGGAAGAAACTGCTGACGTGTCAATAGCTCAGCTTGATCTTCGTGGAAGATCAAGTAAGGGCTTTTACAGTATAAAGCCCCCAGCTCGGACACACGTTTAGCAGACGCTAAGGCCAACAAAGTGACCGCCTTCCATGTAAGAAATTTGACCTCTACCTCCCGTAGAAGTTCAAACCAATCCGACTGGAGAAACTGCAACACCACGTTAAGGTCCCAAGGCGCCGTAGGCGGTACAAAGGGAGGTTGGATAGGCGGTACAAAGGGAGGTTGGATATGCACAACTCCCTCCAAAAAGGTCTGAACCTCAGGGAGGGCAGCAAATTGTTTCTGAAAGAAAATGGATAGGGCCGAAATCTGGACCTTCACAGATCCTACATATATAGTTTGGCAGATGCTCAATTAGCTTAGTGATATCATTCAGGTGCTTGAAAGGGAGGGCTATTTCTAAGCAAGAAAAAAAGGCATTTTGTTTCCCCCAGCACACTGAATGATAACAGTAACTAGATGTAAATCCCACATAATAATAGAATTCAGAGATCTTCATTACATATATTTGCGCAAATGTATGGTTAAGCCCCAAAGCCGCATCAAGGCGTCTCTGTATATTTGGGGTCCCTAGCGCTATATCTAGGTGCTGGGTGTGGCACCCCAAAACACCAGCATAATCCAGAAAGCCCATAGTAGCATACCAGTGAAAAAACTATAGTGTTAATAAATTAATGTTAGGAAGCCGAAGCTATGAAGAAGGTGATACAAAAATGAGATGTAATTAAAATGGAGAAAAAGTGTTAAAGAAATTAGTGTGTGAAAAGTGTTAATAGAATGTAAAAGGTATGCCACACTTAAGCCATCCAGCTCAGCCAGTCCAGAGGCACCACACCTCACACCTCCACAGATCCTAACCTCATGCCCATATCCACTCCTGCTTGCAGGAAGAGGAGGAAACGTCCCAGTTGAAACTCCACCATAGGAAACTTCTTAAACTCACACCAAGAGACATATTTCTTCCAAATACTATGGTAATGTTTAGACGTTACCCCTTTCCTAGCCTGTATGAGGGTAGGTATAACCTTCTTCAGAATGCCCTTCTGAGCAAGTATTAGGCGCTCAACTTCCATGCCGTCAAACGTAGCCACGGTAAGTCTTGATAGGCGAACGGCCCCTACTGCAGCAGGTCCTCCCGAAGAGGAAAAGGCCTCGGTTCTTCTTGCAGTAGGTCCGCGTACCAAGCCCTTCTTGGCCAGCCTGGGGCAATGAGTATCGCTTGAACCCTTGTTCTCCTTATGAGCTTTAGGATTCTTGGGATGAGTGGGAGTGATGGAAACACGTACACTGACTGGAACACCCACAGAGACACCAGGGCGTCCACTGCCACTGCCTGTGGGTCCCTCAACCTGGAACAATAACGCCAAAGCTTCTTGTTGAGACCAGAGGCCATCATGTCTATTTGGGGTAAGCCCCAAAGATCTGTTATTTCCATGAGCACCTCTGGATGGAGTCCCACTCTCCTGGATGGAGATCGTGTCTGCTGAGGAAGTCTGCTTCCCAGCTGTCTACTCCAGGAATGAAGATGGCTGACAGTGCTAACATGTGTTTTTCTGTCCAGAGGAGTATTCTTGTCACCTCTGACATTGTCGTTCTGCTCTTCGTTCTGCCTTGTCGGTTTATGTAAGCCACTGTTGTTACATTGTCCGACTGCACTTGAATGGCCAGATTTCTCAATAGAGGGGCCGCCTGAAGACAACTGTTGTAGACGGCTCTTAGTTCCAGGATGTTGATGGGCAGGCCGGCTTCCAGGCTTGACCACCGTTCTTGGAAGGTTACTCCTTGAGTGACTGCTCCCCAGCCCCGGAGGCTCGCATCCGTTGTTAGAAGGACCCAGTCCTGAATCCCGAACCTGCGGCCTTTCAGGAGGTGAGGAAACTGGAGCCACCAGAGGAGTGAAATCTTCACCTTTGGCGACAGACGAATTCTCTGGTGCATGTGGAGGTGAGATCCCGACTACTTTTCCAGGTGATCTAGTTGGAAGGTCCGAGCGTGGAACCTCCCGTACTGGAGAGCCTCGTAAGAGGCCACCATCTTTCCCAATAGGCGAATGTATTGATGAACCGACAACCGGGGTGGCTTCAGGACATCCCGGACCATAGCTTGCATTACCAAAGCCTTCTCCTGCGGAAGAAATATCCGCTGCACTTCCGTATCCAGGATCATTCCCAGAAATGACAACCTCTGGGTTGGTTCCAAATGTGACTTTGGAAGGTTCAGAATCCAACCGTGACTCTGGAGCAGTCGTGTTGTGAGAACAATGGACTGCAGTAGCTTCTCCTTGGATGATGCTTTTATCAGCAGATCGTCTAAATACGGAATGATGTTCACACCCTGCTTGCGGAGTAGAATCATCATTTCCGCCATCACCTTGGTAAACACCCTCGGCGCTGTGGAGAGGCCGAATGGCAGGGCCTGGAACTGGTAATGACAGTCCAGCAATGCGAAGTGGAGATAAGCCTGATGGGGCAGCCAGAGCGGAATGTGGAGGTATGCATCCTTGATATCCAGTGATACCAGGAATTCCCCTTCTTCCAGATCTGATATCACCGCCCTGAGAGACTCCATCTTGAACTTGAACTCCTTTAGAAAGGGGTTCAAAGATTTTAGGTTCAGAATGGGCCTGACCGAACCATCAGGTTTTGGTACCACGAAAAGGTTTGAATAGTAACTTTTGGTCAGCATGTGAGGTGGTACCGGCACAATGACCTGTGCCTCCACCAGCTTTTGGACAGCGTCTTGTAGTACAGTGCTGTCCTCCAACAGAGCTGGTAAGCCCGACTTGAAAAAGCGATGAGGAGGGAGACTTTGAAATTCCAGCCTGTATCCCTGAGACACAATGTCTATCAACCAGGGATCCAGGCCGGACGATACCCAGACATGACTGAAGTGTCTGAGTCTCGCTCCCACTTGCCCCACCACCAGGGCGTGCAGTCTACCGTCATGCGGAGGACTTTGGCGTACCCCAAAGCAGGTTTTTGCTCCTGGGAACCTGCAGCGGCAGGTTTCTTGGACTTAACCCGACCTCCCCTAAAGAAGGTATTGGATGTTCTGGACTTTCTAGGCTTGTTAGGCCGAAAGGACTGCGTTGCAGCTGAAGAGAAAGATTTCTTCGGAGCAGGTGCTGCTGAGGGAAGAAACGGAGACTTACCCACTACAGCGGTGGATATCCACGCATCTAGAGCTTCCCCAAAGAGAGCCTGGCCTGTATAGGGTAGGGACTCCACACTTCTTTTGGATTCCGCGTCGGCCAAACACTGGCGCAGCCACAGTCCCCGACGAGCTGAAAGACATGGAAGATATTCCCGCACCCATGGAACCCAGGTCTTTCATGGATTCTACCATAAAACCTGCAGAATCATGTATGTTGCGTAAATACAATGCAACGTATCCAAATCCTCAAGTAAGGTAGCTGACCACTTCACTATTGCCTTTGCAATCCATGCACTAGCAATAGTGGGACGTAATATGGCCCCAGAAGCAGTGTACATTGATTTAAGCGTGTTATCAATTTTCCTATCTGCCGGCTCCTTTAAGGCAGTAGATCCTGGAACAGGCAAAACCACCTTCTTTGAGAGTCTGGACACAGATGCGTCAACAATCGGAGGGTTTTCCCATTTTTTTCTATCCTCCTCAGGGAAAGGAAAAGACACCTGGACCCTTTTAGGGATCTGGAATTTTTTCTCGGTGTTTTCCCATGCTTTTTCAAATATAGCATTCAATTCCTTTGACGCAGGGAAGGTTAGCGAGGCTTTCTTATTTTCAGTGAAAAAAGCCTCCTCAACCTGCTCAGGTGTGGTATCATTAACATTTAACACATCCCTGATAGCCTCTATCAACAACTGCACCCCCTTTGCAAGAGATGCGGACCCCCGCGACACATCCCCATCACTGTATGTGGTGTCAGAATTGGTGTCCATGTCATCTTGTGTGACATGCACAAGCGCACGTTTGTGGGGGTATATAGCGGGGCGTCCTGAGGTACCAGAATCCGGCCATACTGCCATAGAACTCTGTAATACCTAGGTTGCAGATTCATTACTTGCAACCCTGTCAGAAATCTGAGAAATCCAAGATTTGATAGAGGAAAACCACTCTGGTTCCCTTGCTGGTATCTGTGCTAAACCAGTGCTATCCTGATTACATGGAATGGGATCATCATGGGAGGATAAATCCTCTGCAGCATATGACACAGTGTCCCTGGATATAGCTAAAGGAGACCACCACACCACACCACACACACACACACACACACACACACGTGGGGGCAGACAGAGTTTCTCCCCCAAGAATGGCAAGAGAGACACAGAGATGGAGCCAACCCATAGTACAGCGCTTTCAGTAAAGGGAGATCCCTTACCAGCGCAGACTGTGTCCCTTAATAGGAGACACAGTCGTTTTACAGCCTCCCCTCCCTTCTACAACACCCTGGTACTGTGTACTGACAGTTGGAGCTACTGTGGAGGGACCTGTTCTTCCATCCAGCGTTGTGCAGTCAGGAAAATGGCTCTGGAACGCTGCTGGGTCCGCTCTGAGAAGCTCCGCCCCCTTAATGGCGCCGTCTTCCCGCTCTTCATAGATTATACTGGCCTGAGGAGAAACTTGCTGGCTGAGATCCGAGGACCCAGACAGACTTGCTGACCAGTGTGGGGGTAAGCGCTGGCCCAGGGCGCCCCTCACAGCGCCGCACTATGTGCCTCTGAACCTTCACAGGAGCGCAGTTAGTATTGCGCTCCCTCCACGTTGCCGCCATCTTCACACCGGCCTCTCGCTTGCTAGGGGGGTCGGTGTCTCACTCACCACTCTTCAGTTTCTGTAAGGGGTTGGCGGCATGCTGCTGGGGCGAGCGGTCCCCTGAGGCAGAGAACGATCCGACCCCTCTGGAGCTCAGTGTCCAGCCAGCGGAGTCAGTGGCTCAGACCCCACAGGGCAGACAATGCTCTCCCCCCCCCCCCCCCCCCTTAGTCCCACGCTGCAGGCAGGATGTTGCCAACAGCCTCCTGTAAAAAAATAAATTCTAAAGACAAAACTTTACTAGAAAAGCTCAGGAGAGCTCCCCTAGCTGTGACCTGCTCCTCCGGGCACATTTTCTAAACCGAGTCTGGTAGGAGGGGCATAGAGGGAGAAGCCAGCCCACACTCTCAAACTCTTAAAGTGCCAATGGCTCCTGGTGGACCCATCTATACCCCATGGTACTAATGTGAACCCCAGCATCCTCTAGGACGCAAGAGAAAAACTGCATAGATCATTACATTAAGTAGGAAAACGGAAAAGAGTGAACTCTGGCGCAATGGGATTGGTCAGCCCAATCACATCCCTATACCTGCCCACAACACAGGTAAAAATACAAATGAGAGAAAAAGGGGTGAGGGAATGTGATCAAAGGCGCCCAAAATTTAGGAGGAAAGTTTGGTAAAGATGTAAGTCATAAACAATAAACAATAAATGTTACATAAAATGGAAATGGTGGATGCAACAATACTTGTGAATTCTTCTAGATGTTCTCAATCAGCTGTCCGTCTATGATTTAAATCCTCAGACAATCCTCAGTTGATATGTGAAAACAAAAATATAGAACAAAAACCAATGTGTAGTATAATTGTTGAAATGTCTTAATAAAGGTGTCCAGAAAATGAAACTCTGGTGAATGAGGGGCTTGATAGTAGAAAGGATAGATTCTCGCCACCACCAATATTCTCAGGGTTCAAGACGTACCGAAACTCACATAATGTATAGTAGGAATAAACATATAACGGTATCTTTGTATGATTTTAGGTACAGCGTACCTCACTCACATGTCCAGCAGGTGTTCTCCACATATAAAGGTATCTTTAGCGGTCTTTAATAATGGTCCAAAGCGGTGAATTTTTGTAAAAGAAAAAGTTTTTATTTGACATAAGTCAAAAAGAGTAAAAAAGTACAGGTAATTACAATTTGACCTTATTCGTCGGGCAGAAGAATGGGGGTATCGGGAGATAAGATTGAAAGAAATCTCCAAATACTAGAAGGTGGTCCGGAATCCCCTCTGTATGCAAAGACCCCCAAAAAAATACCTTAAGATGGTCAAAAAACCTGTTTAAAAATGTGAATCCACGCTCAGCATGCACCAACGACGTTTCAACCGTGTCGGTCTTGAAAAAGACCGACACGGTTGAAACGTCGTTGGTGCATGCTGAGCGTGGATTCACATTTTTAAACAGGTTTTTTGACCATCTTAAGGTATTTTTTTGGGGGTCTTTGCATACAGAGGGGATTCCGGACCACCTTCTAGTATTTGGAGATTTCTTTCAATCTTATCTCCCGATACCCCCATTCTTCTGCCCGACGAATAAGGTCAAATTGTAATTACCTGTACTTTTTTACTCTTTTTGACTTATGTCAAATAAAAACTTTTTCTTTTACAAAAATTCACCGCTTTGGACCATTATTAAAGACCGCTAAAGATACCTTTATATGTGGAGAACACCTGCTGGACATGTGAGTGAGGTACGCTGTACCTAAAATCATACAAAGATACCGTTATATGTTTATTCCTACTATACATTATGTGAGTTTCGGTACGTCTTGAACCCTGAGAATATTGGTGGTGGCGAGAATCTATCCTTTCTACTATCAAGCCCCTCATTCACCAGAGTTTCATTTTCTGGACACCTTTATTAAGACATTTCAACAATTATACTACACATTGGTTTTTGTTCTATATTTTTGTTTTCACATATCAACTGAGGATTGTCTGAGGATTTAAATCATAGACGGACAGCTGATTGAGAACATCTAGAAGAATTCACAAGTATTGTTGCATCCACCATTTCCATTTTATGTAACATTTATTGTTTATGACTTACATCTTTACCAAACTTTCCTCCTAAATTTTGGGCGCCTTTGATCACATTCCCTCACCCCTTTTTCTCTCATTACATTAAGTAGTTTATCAATACAGTTATTTTCTGTGCCAGCAGTGTACTTATATGACAGGTGGAACGTAGCTGCAATGTATCAATGTTTCAGTGAAAGGAGTAGGCACCATTTAGCTGGTAAAGCAGGTCAGTGAGTTCTATGGCTGTGGGAAATGCTTCAGAGAGTTTTAGTGATGATACCAATCTAGGATGTTAATGACAGTAGTGTTAGAGAATAGATTTTACGATCTAACTTTCAATTACAGATACAGTAGCTGGTGCAGCAAATTAAAGCTTACAGTAGACACACACTCACTGTGTAGACACTAATCACAATATGAGTAATAGGGTTTCGGTGATTGCTGGAAGAACACCTTGGAATGATTTTGTTTTATCCTCTCGGATCTTTGATACGTTTCATATAACAAAGCTACCTAAGAAGCGGTGTGTCCAAAGGACACAATAAGTCCTCATATGTAAATCAGGCATCCAACCTGAAGACTAAAGCCTATTATGTGAGCTTTACCTATGAGAGTTCAATATTTAACACCCTGGATGGACCTGCTGCACATTTTATGACAAGCGTTAGCTTTGTGCCCATTTCAGTGTTACCTGCAGCCTTCATGAGCGTTAAGGCGTATTACCGTATAATGGAGTCCTAAAGCAATACTTATTAAGTATATAGCCAGTGTACTATGCCGCAAGGAAGCTTTGAACCCAATGAACACAACGATAAACTAAAAGGTTTTGTCTAATTTTTCAACAACTGTTTATACAAGCTGCAAAAATACATCATCCACCTTATTTAGGGAACTGTGACGCATGATCATAAGGCTAAGGGAGCTTATTTATCATATATTGCTGCAGACAGTGATACATGATCTTTGACATCTTTCATTTATATGGCGCCACCAAGTGTCCAAAGCACAAAACATGGAGCATTACAACAGAATAAACAAACAATATAATATGAAAAAAAGGGCTCAAACAGACAGTACAGTTGCAAAAAATTAAACAGTAAGAATTATACAATAGGCTGAGACATTTATTAACAACCGCATTTGTAGACCTTATGTACAGTGAAAGGCAGAAAGAAGGGATAAGAAACGTTGACTGATAGGAAGCACACTTGAGGCAAGGAGAGTGCAGGGTGCGAACCTAGATTTGGGAGGGCCCTGCTCATGTGAGCTTATAGTCTAAAAGATTCAGGAGTAAAACTGGGAAGTGAACCGTGAAATGTGAGAACAGCACTAGTTAAGAGCATGATGAAGGCTGGTAGGCTTTAATGAACACGTGTGTTTTCAGGGCCATTTAAAAACATCATAAAACACCACTGCAATTTACTATACTGGTGAGCTTCACCGAGACCCCTGTTTGAAAACACCATTGTTTAACAGCTTTATCTAGACCGAGAAAGGAAGTACTAATATTCATGTGCGGCTGATGTTTTAGCATCATTATTTAACCAGGCAGTTATACAGTGTACCCTCTCTGGCCTCACTGCTTACCATCGCTGGGTATAAGGAATGCCATCTCAGGATGGTGTTACTGACATTCTTGCCTCTAGTTAAACTAAGTATGGCTACACACCAGGATGATTTGGCCTCCATTCCCCCGATTTCGACGCAACGTACGATCGATTTTATGGGAAAAGTGCAGAATCGTACCTGTTCGGACGATTCCAGTCCGATGCGCGCCCCCGCCGCTTGTATGTCAGATTGGAGATTTTACCTCCTGCAGTAAAGATTCGTCAATCTGATCTTTGATTTGGTGCAGATCGTGTGTGTGTTTGCATCTCCAATCATTGTGTGACTCGCACTTTGAGTGGCATTTCCTGGACACTCCCACCCGCCACCATCTTCTCCAGTATCGTGCAGGCTTCAAGTGACCTTCTTTTTGGATCCGGTCCCAATACAATTGCATCCTGTTATGTGTACTCCTGCTCTCCTATGCTCTTGCTGCCCACTGATGCCACTGAAAAAGTGATATATGGCCGCACTGGCCACCAATGTTATGTGGCCACTGTTTGCTATTTTTATGGGGACCCAGGTCCCTGATTGCATTATATATGGCCGCACTGGCCACCAATGTTATGTGACAGACATTTCTGTGAGTTTGCTTTAATAAAAAATTAACAACTACAATGTGGATAAAAAACATTAAACGTATTAAATGTATGTAATAAGATTTGATTAAAACCTTAAAATTTTAGAATATACCAACACACTATAACTACATGAACAGAACTAACTAAACTAAAATTTACTGACCAAACTATATAAAACTCAACATTAAAATCTTGTTTTTTGGAAATTCACAAATATTAAATGATTGTTTTCCTTTTTCTCTGACGTCCTAGTGGATGCTGGGTACTCCGTAAGGACCATGGGGAATAGACGGGCTCCGCAGGAGACTGGGCACTCTTAAAAGAAAGATTAGGTACTACATCTGGTGTGCACTGACTCCTCCCTCTATGCCCCTCCTCCAGACCTCAGTTAGAATCTGTGCCCGGCCAGAGCTGGATGCACCTAGTGGGCTCTCCTGAGTTCACTAGAAAAGAAAGTATTTGTTAGGTTTTTTATTTTCAGTGAAATCTGCTGGCAACAGACTCACTGCTACGAGGGACTGAGGGGAGAGAAGCAA
Organism: Pseudophryne corroboree; assembly: GCF_028390025.1. NCBI lineage: Eukaryota > Metazoa > Chordata > Amphibia > Anura > Myobatrachidae > Pseudophryne > Pseudophryne corroboree. Next base: position 672,444,739 of record NC_086446.1, read on the forward strand.
ACCTACCTGCTTGCAGCTAGCTTGTGCTTCTAAGGCTACTGGACACCATTAGCTCCAGAGGGATCGAACACAGGGCCCGACCTCGATCGTCCGTTCCCGGAGCCGCGCCGCCGTCCCCATTGCAGAGCCAGAAGACGGAAGATAAAGATGAAAAACAGCGGCAGAAGACTCCTGTCTTCATTAAGGTAGCGCACAGCACTGCAGCTGTGCGCCATTGCTCCCATAGCACACCACACACTCCGGTCACTGTTGGGTGCAGGGCGCTGGGGGGGGGGGGGGGCGCCCTGGGCAGCAATTAGTTTACCTTTTGGCATAAATTAGCACATAATACAGTGTATAACACTGTATATGTGCAAAAACCCCCGCCATTAACATTGTAAAAAGCGGGAGAAGCCCGCCGCTGAGGGGGCGGGGCTATTTTCCTCAGCACAGCCAGCGCCATTTTCTCTTCACAGCTCCGCTGGAAGGAAGCTCCCCAGGCTCTCCCCTCCAGTATCCAGTACGACAAGGGTAAAAAAGAGAGGGGGGGCACATAAATTTAGGCGCAATTTGTGTATTAGCAGCTATTGGGAAAAATCACTCAGTATAGTGGAAATCCCTGTGTTATATAGCGCTGTGGTGTGTGCTGGCATACTCTCTCTCTGTCTCCCCAAAGTACTTTGTGGGGTCCTGTCCTCAGTCAGAGCATTCCCTGTGTGTGTGCGGTGTGTCAGTACGGCTGTGTCGACATGTTTGATGAGGAGGGCTACGTGGAGGCGGAGCAGGAGCCGATAAGTGTGATGTCGCCCCCTACGGGGCCGACACCAGAGTGGATGGATATGTGGAAGGTATTAACCGACCGTGTCAACTCTTTACATAAAAGGTTCGATGACGTAACAGCCTTGGGACAGCCGGCATCTCAGCCCGCGCCTGCCCAGGCGTCTCAGAGGCCATCAGTGGCTCAAAAACGCCCGCTAGCTCAGATGGCAGACACAGATGTCGACACGGAGTCCGACTCCAGTGTAGACGAGGATGAGACAAATGTACAGTCCACAAGGGCCATCCGATGCATGATTACGGCAATGAAAAATGTGTTGCACATTTCTGACATTAACCCAGTTACCACTAAAAAGGGTATTATGTTTGGGGAGAAAAAGCAGCCAGTGACTTTTCCCCCATCTGATGAATTAAATGAATTGTGTGAGGAAGCGTGGTGTTCCCCTGATTAGAAACTAGTGGTTTCTAAGAGGTTACTGATGGCGTATCCTTTCCCGCCAACGGATAGGTTACGCTGGGAGACATCCCCTAGGGTGGACAAGGCGCTCACACGATTATCTAAAAGGGTGGCACTGCCGTCTCAGGATACGGCCGCCCTAAAGGAGCCTGCAGATAGGAAGCAGGAGGCTATCCTGAAGTCTGTTTATACACACTCAGGTACTATACGGAGACCTGCTATTGCTTCAGCATGGATGTGTAGTGCTGCAGCAGCATGGTCTGATACCCTGTCAGACAACATTGATACCCTCGACAGGGATGCTATTTTGCTAACCATAGAGCATATAAAGGACGTCGTCTTGTATATGAGGGATGCACAGAGGGACATTTGCCGGCTGGCATCTAGAATTAATGCAATGTCCATTTCTGCCAGGAGAGAATTATGAACTCGGCAGTGGACAGGTGATGCTGATTCTAAAAGGCACATGGAGGTTTTGCCTTATAAGGGTGAGGAATTGTTTGGGGACGGTCTCTCGGACCTCGTATCCACAGCAACAGCTGGGAAGTCGACTTTTTTTACCTCAGGTTCCCTCACAGCCTAAGAAAGTACCGTATTATCAAGTACAGTCCTTTCGACCTCAGAAAGGCAAGCGAGTCAGAGGCGCATCCTTTCTGCCCAGAGGCAGGGGTAGAGGAAAAAAGCTGCACCAGACAGCCAGTTCCCAGGAACAAAAATCCTCCCCTGCTTCCACTAAGTCCACCGCATGACGCTGGGGCTCCACAGGTGGAGCCGGGTGCGGTGGGGGCGCATCTCCGGAACTTCAGCGACCAGTGGGTTCGCTCACAGGTGGATCTCTGGGTTCTACAAGTGGTATCTCAGGGATACAAGCTGGAGTTCGAGGCGACTCCACCTCGCAGTTACCTCAAATCAGCATTGCCAGCGGCTCCCAGGGAAAGGGAGGTAATGCTGGCGGCTATTCACAAGCTGTACCTTCAGCAGGTGATTATCAAGGTTCCCCTCCTTCAACAGGGATGGGGTTACTATTCCACAATGTTTGTGGTACCGAAACCAAAAGGTTCGGTGAGACCCATTCTAAATTTAAAATCCTTGAACACTTATGTAAGGAAGTTCAAGTTCAAAATGGAATCGCTCAGGGCGGTTATTGCAAGCCTGGAAGAGGGGGATTTTATGGTGTCGCTGGACATCAAGGACGCTTATCTGCATGTCCCCATTTACCCACCTCACCAGGAGTACCTCAGGTTTGTGGTACAGGACTGTCATTACCAATTCCAGACGTTGCCGTTTGGTCTGTCCACGGCACCGAGGGTATTTACCAAGGTAATGGCCGAAATGATGATACTCCTTCGGAAGAAGGGAGTTATAATTATCCCGTACTTGGACGATCTTCTTATAAAGGCGAGGTCCAGAGAGCAGTTGTTAGTCAGCGTAGCACTTTCTCGGGAAGTGTTGCAACAGCACGGCTGGATTCTGAATATCCCAAAGTCGCAGCTGATTCCTGCGACGCGTCTGCTCTTCCTGGGCATGATTCTGGACACAGAACAGAAGAAGGTGTTTCTCCCGGTGGAGAAGGCCCAGGAATTGTCATCGCTGGTCAGGGACCTCCTGAAACCAAAACAGGTGTCGGTGCATCACTGCACGCGAGTCCTGGGAAAGATGGTGGCTTCTTACGAAGCAATTCTCTTCGGCAGGTTCCATGCAAGGATCTTTCAGTGGGATCTGTTAGACAAATGGTCCGGATCGCATCTTCAGATGCATCGGTTGATCACCCTGTCCCCAAGGGCCAGGGTGTCTCTGCTGTGGTGGCTGCAGAGTGCTCATCTTCTCGAGGGCCGCAGATTCGGCATACAGGACTGGATCCTGGTGACCACGGACGCAAGCCTCCGTGGATGGGGGGCAGTCACTCAGGGAAGGAACTTCCAGGGACAGTGGTCAAGTCAGGAGACTTCACTACACATAAATATACTGGAACTAAGGGCCATTTACAACGCCCTGAGTCAAGCAGAGCCCCTGCTTCAAAACCAACCAGTGCTGATTCAATCAGACAACATCACGGCGGTCGTCCATGTAAATCGCCAGGGCGGCACAAGAAGCAGGATGGCGATGGCAGAAGCCACAAGGATTCTCCGATGGGCGGAAAATTACGTGCTAGCACTGTCAGCAGTGTTCATTCCGGGAGTGGACAACTGGGAAGCAGACTTCCTCAGCAGGCACGACCTCCACCCGGGAGAGTGGGGACTTCATCCAGAAGTCTTCACGCAGATTGTAAACCGTTGGGAACGGCCACAGGTGGACATGATGGCGTCCCGCCTCAATAAAAAGCTAAAAAAATAAATAAAAAAATATTGCGCCAGGTCAAGAGACCCTCAGGCGATAGCTGTGGATGCACTAGTGACACCGTGGGTGTACCAGTCGGTTTATGTGTTCCCTCCTCTTCCTCTCATACCCAAGGTACTGAGGATAGTAAGAAAGAGAGGAGTAAGAACTATACTCATCGTTCCGGATTGGCCAAGAAGAACTTGGTACCCAGAACTACAAGAAATGATCTCAGAGGAACCATGGCCTCTGCCTCTCAGACAGGACCTGTTACAGCAGGGGCCCCGTCTGTTCCAAGACTTACCGCGGCTGCGTTTGACGGCATGGCGGTTGAACGACGGATCCTAACAGGAAAGGGCATTCCAGATGAAGTGATTCCTACGCTGATAAAGGCTAGGAAAGATGTGACAGCACAACATTATCACCGTATATGGCGAAAATATGTTGCTTGGTGTGAGGCCATGAAGGCCCCTACAGAGGAATTCCAGCTGGGTCGATTCCTGCACTTCCTACAGTCAGGAGTGACTATGGGCCTAAAATTAGGATCCATAAAGGTCCAGATTTCGGCCCTATCTATTTTCTTTCAAAAAGAACTGGCTTCACTGCCTGAGGTTCAGATGTTTGTTAAGGGAGTGCTGCATATTCAGCCCCCTTTTGTGCCACCAGTGGCACCTTGGGATCTTAACGTTGTGTTGGATTTCCTGAAATCCCACTGGTTTGAGCCACTTAAGACCATGGAACTAAAATATCTCACGTGGAAAGTGGTCATGCTATTGGCCTTAGCTTCGGCTAGACGTGTGTCAGAATTGGCAGCTTTGTCGTATAAAAGCCCTTATCTGATCTTCCATATGGACAGGGTAGAATTGAGGACTCGTCCCCAATTTCTCCCTAAGGTGGTATCAGCGTTTCATTTGAACCAACCTATTGTGGTGCCTGCGGCTACTCGGGACTTGGAGGATTCCAAGTTACTAGATGTAGTCAGGGCTTTGAAAATCTATGTAGCCAGGACGGCTGGAGTCAGGAAGACTGACTCGCTGTTAAGCCTGCATGCGCCCAACAAGCTGGGTGCTCCTGCTTCAAAGCAAACTATTGCGCGCTGGATCTGTAACACGATTCAGCAAGCTCATTCTGCGGCAGGATTGCCGCATCCTAAATCAGTAAAAGCCCATTCCACGAGGAAGGTGGGCTCTTCTTGGGCGGCTGCCCGAGGGGTCTCGGCTTTACAACTTGCCGAGCTGCTACTTGGTCGGGTTCAAACACATTTGCTAAATTCTACAAGTTTGATACCCTGGCTGAGGAGGACCTTGCCTTTGCTCATTCGGTGCTGCAGAGTCGTCCGCACTCTCCCGCCCGTTTGGGAGCTTTGGTATAATCCCCATGGTCCTTACGGAGTACCCAGCATCCACTAGGACGTCAGAGAAAATAAGAATTTACTCACCGGTAATTCTATTTCTCGTAGTCCGTAGTGGATGCTGGGAGCCCGTCACAAAGTGCGGACTCTCTGCAATACATGTATATAGTTATTGCTTACCTAAAGGGTTATTGTTTTGAGCCATCTGTTGACTGAGGCTCAGTTGTTGTTCATACTGTTAACTGGGTATGGTTATCACAAGTTGTACAGTGTGATTGGTGTGGCTGGTATGAGTCTTACCCTGGATTCCAAATCCTTTCCTAGTAATGTCAGCTCTTCCGGGCACAGTTTCCTTAACTGAGGTCTGGAGGAGGGGCATAGAGGGAGGAGCCAGTGCACACCAGATGTAGTACCTAATCTTTCTTTTAAGAGTGCCCAGTCTTCCACTGTTTCTGGGACTGTGGGAAAATAAAACGTTTCTGGAATAAGGTTACTGTATATATAAACTATTTATTCTCCACTCATGTTCTTCCTGACCCTCTAGCCTACCTATGTGCGAACTTTAAAAATTGGCTCCCCAACAAAGAACTCTCTCCTCATATCCCATTGCTGGTTACCATTGTGACACTTGCAAGGAAAGTAATCCTTATCCATTGGATTTCCTCCTCCTCTCCTTCCTTACAAGAATTGAAATTGAAGCTCTTACAGCTCCTTTATTTTGATAGGAATAATACTTTTCCAGACTTGGATAGGCACGTTGATCGGTTTTATGCCAAATGGTCCCCGTTCATTGTTTCTCTAGACTCATCTACTCAAGATAGAATTATGAAAGTATTTGAAAATACAGACTGGCACCACCTCCGGGTCATCGCTAACTCCTAATCTCACTCAACACTAGCTTTCTAATTAATCCTGACTAGATTTTTGTAGAAAGATTGGACCATTGTCTTTTATTTTATTTTTTAATAACAGTGATCAGTTCCCCCTCCCCCCCTCTATTATCTTTTACGATTCTCTATGTTTTTCTTTTCTCTTACCTTTCCTCTTATCCTCTTCTTTTATTCTCCTTTTTACTACCTCTCTATTTTCATCATAGTTTCAAGTAGATAAATTCTACAGAATCCTCAATTTGAATTCCAAATTGCAATATTTTAGCTGAGGTTATTGTTCATATTAACAAGCTGCTTTTTGGATTAGTTACTCACATCATATTTTCTGTATCAACAGTCTACTGTATTTTAAGTATTTGATGATCTACTTTTTCTGCACTTTCATGTATGCCTTTAAATAATAAAAATTGTATTTAAAAAAAAAAAAAAAAAGAGTGCCCAGTCTCCTGCGGAGCCCGTCTATTCCCCATGGTCCTTACGGAGTACCCAGCATCCACTACGGACTACGAGAAATAGAATTACCGGTGAGTAAATTCTTATTTTTCTCAATAGAAATGTCTCTGGCACTGGCAAAGGAGCACAAGTTTGTCGAAGGATTTATCAATAAATATTGTGAGTTGAATGTGTCTGGCGCACAAAATGGCAAAGATTACAGTAGTAAAGTGAAAAGGGCCAAAGCCATTAAAGATTTGGCAGAACATAGCCGGGCATTTCATCTGGATGCCAACCTGGATTGGCTTCGTAAATAAATTCAAAATTTACGCACAGTCCTCCTAAAGGAACATAAGACGACTGAGGGGTATATGCAATTAGCGGCGAATCGCGGCAATTTTTCGGCCGTTTTTTAATTCGACACAATTCGACCATCTAATTTCGGCAAGTGGGTGCCGAAATTGACCATATTCAATAAAAAACGGATTCGACAGTCCCGCTGACGAAAAACGGCCGATTTGACGGATTTTGTTCCGATTTTTAAAAAACGGGAAAAAAACCCGTAAAAAAATTGCGCGAGGTCCCCCCTCCAAAGCATAACCAGCCTCGGGCTCTTCGAGCTGGTCCTGGTTCTAAAAATCCGGGGAAAAAATGGACAGGGGATCCCCCGTATTCTTAAAACCAGCACCGGCTCTGCGCTCCACTAACTGGACAGATAATGCCACAGCCGGGGGTCACTTTTATACAGCGCCCTGCGGCCGTGGCATTAAATATCCAACTAGTCACCCCTGGCCGGGGTACCCTGGGGGAGTGGGGACCCCTTCAATCAAGGGGTCCCACCCAGCCACCCAAGGGCCAGGGGTGAAGCCCGAGGCTGTCCCCCCCCATCCAAGGGCTGCGGATGGGGGGCTGATAGCCTTGAGAAAATGACAAGAATATTGGTTTTTCCTGTAGTACTACAAGTCCCAGCAAGCCTCCCCCGCAAGCTGGTACTTGGAGAACCACAAGTACCAGCATGCGGGAGAAAAACGGGCCCGCTGGTACCTGTAGTACTACTGGAAAAAAATACCAAAATAAAAACAGGAGACACACACCGAGAGTAAAACTTTATTTCACACCTGCCGACACACACATACTTACCTATGTTGACCCGCCGACTGCCACGTCTCCTGATCCGACGATCCGGGGTACCTGTGAATAAAATTATACTCACCTCAATCCAGTGTCCAGATATAAATCCTCGTACTTGGCAAAAAAAATAAACGAACACCAGACCAAGCCGGACTGAAAGGGGTCCCATGTTTACACATGGGACCCCTTTCCCCGAATGCCGGGACCCCATGTGACTCCTGTCACAGAGGTCCCTTCAGCCAATCAGGAAGCGCTACTTCGTTGCACTCACCTGATTGGCTGTATGCGCGTGTGACCTCAGACAGCGCATCGCACAGCTCCCTCCATTACTTTCAATGGTGGGAACTTTGCCGTCAGCGGTGGGGTTACCCGCGCGCGGGTGACCTCACCGCTAACCGCAAAAGTTCCCACCATTGAGTATAATGGAGAGGCTTTGCGATGCGCTGTCTGACAGCTCAGACCTGCAGCCAATCAGCAGAGTGCCAGGACGTTGCGCTCGCTGATTGGCTTAAGAGACCTTTCTGTGACAGCAGTCACGGGGGGGGGGGGTCTCTGCATTCGGGGAAAGGGGTCCCATGTGTAAACATGGGACCCCTTTCAGTCCGGCTTGGTCGGGTGTTCGTTTATTTTTTTAAAGACCCCCCCCGACCGATGATGCATTTGCAACCTATTTGGCAGATAATTTACGCCAGATGGCTCCAAACCAGCAAATGGTATTTGAGCAACTAAGCAGCGAGCTCTTGTTTCAAGGGATTTAGGGTGCCTTAAAATTGACAGCCAAATAGGTGGCCTTGGTCCTTTACCTGAAACAGCAGAGCCTACTCCTCCACCCTCCTGTCTGAGTGCCTCCTCCACATTCCAAGCGTGTTAAACAACAATTAAAAAAAAAATTAAGAGTTTAAGTATTAATAAAACAGTTTTTGTATTTACAACAAGTGTGTGGTGTATTTTTCCTTACCTTGCAATACTGGTACTGCAGCACCTTCACGATGGCTTTGCAGGGCTCCGGGATGATGAGGCCCAAAGCTTGCGGGGAGATGAAGGAATCAAACTTTAAGTCAGCCAGAAACTTCAGGGTCACCTCCAGCCGGGCCACAGCAGGGATAACCATCCGATACTTGGTATCTTGCTTCTCTATGTAGGGGGTCACCAGACGCAGCAATTCCTGGAAGGTGGCGTCATCCATTCGCAGGAAGTTGCGGTAGTAGTTAGGATTGTTCTCCCTTACCTCCATGAGCAGTGGCATGTGAGAATGAGCTCTCCTACGCTGGGCCCTCTCACGCCTCAGCACAGCATAGTACAGCAGATAATGTTGCTAGTAACGATTCACTACAGAATGCATAATGGACACAGGAAAAGCACCCAGGCAAAAAAAAAGCAGAGCAAAATAGCTATGTACAGCGTTCAGCAGGTATACACCAAGCCACACTAGTCACAAAGCACAAATGCACTGATCTAAAATCGCTGCTGCTATTTATATCCCTTCAGCTAGTCCTGCCCATTATTTAAATTTCAAAGGCCAATCTGCAAGACGGTTGCATGGTGTACTGTGCAACACATGATGCACCTGATCCGACCGTCTAACAACCATCGGAATCGGAACGCGATCGTTTGACACAAATGCACCGTTTTTAGCAAATCATGAGCCTGGGACTGCCAGGGAGCTCCTGGGAAGTTCAAGGGAAATCGTTTCACGATCATCGCATGATCATAGTCGATCTGGTGTGTAGCCACCCTAAGTTAAGTTGCCTCCATAGAGGTCTATGAGGATGGATGTAAGCAGCAGTGAGCCTTAGGACTATAATATTAGAAATGATGAAAAATGATGTATGGCCCTAGCTATTTCAGTAGAGGGGGAGGGGCTCCCGTGAGCAGCACCCATGCAGGCTCCCCCATTCGCATGTGCTAACAAGACTGACATTTTCCCAGTGATTTCTCTACTGCGCACATACTGTATCTGGGGTAATGGCGCCATTTTCCTGGTGATTTCTGCACGGCACACTATTCACCCATAATAATACAATAAACCAGCGTGTATAGCTAATATTTATCTAGTGTGGCTACAAAGTCACAAAATAGACATAAAATGATACACAACTAAATTGCATACATTTGGATTCTCTTCAAGAGTTCCTGGATTGCTCGTCTCCTTTCAAGGCAGCAAACAGCACAAACTGGCCAGATTAAACTCCCTAAGTGGTTAGGGCGCTGGTCCTTAACCCTTTATACTAAATTGTTATGTTAAAATAAGTGGAGTAAATGGAGGGTTTTTTTTTAGAATTCAGCGAAGCAAAATAATTAGTATCTTGCAATGTATCTACTATCTATTGTTACAGAGTGAAACCATTCTATAGTCTATCAAATCTCCAAATTATGGTTCACCCAGATTTCTTCAGTTCTCTCAAATTCTGTTTCACAATTATATAAAAGAACCTTTCATTTCAAGGTTAGAGTGTCCCTAAAATTCCCTCAAGCTAAGAGCCCCTGTTGTTTTGCGAGTGATTATACTATATGATCAATAAATGGTGAAGTAACTGCCACCTAACCGTGCAATGAAACAAAGCAACTCAACATACGGAAACCTGGGATCAATGTTCAATATTTACACAGGAGTTCCCAAGGTAAGAAACTGTCCTCCAAAAGGTTATTGACTCTAGGGCTCTGCTTGTTTATTTATACGGATAATGTATTACACCATGAAATAACCATTAGCAGCGGGGGATAACTGCATTGCTTTCAAAGCCTCTGAATGCCAGGGAGACTTCTATACAGCAGTTAATTCACAGTTTTCTGTAGAAATATACCCAGTGGTAAGTGAAGGTGGTATACAGATGAAGCACTGCTGTATCACATACTGTGGTCATATACAGCATATTGGGTAGTGCATATTGCATTAGGCACATTGGTGTGGGTACCACACATTTCCTTTGGGTATGGAACCTAGAGAGGAACACTAAGAACAGAGGGATGCATCTAGCACCACCAAGGGGAGTGTCTAGAAGTATTTTTATGTAATCACTCCCCTCTTATTAGGTCTCCCCATAATCTTCCTCCCAATCCCCAGGGCCAGATTCAGGCTTCCTCTGGTGTATCCGGGAAGTAGAGTTGTTTCAGCAGAGGGGACGGGGTCTGGGATAGTCTAGTATTTCAGAAGTGATAGACATGGTCCCAAATATGACGCAGCAATGAATACCGTGAGGAAATGAGGTCTGTGAGAGGTAATATAGCTATGCCTCATTTTCCATGTCAAAGATGTACTTTTTATACCAATATTCGTATACATTCAATAAGTCTGTTTGTTCATTCTCCATAACATGTCCATTGTTGCTCACCCAATATTGTGTTTAATATTGTTAATAGATGCATTTGTGTTATGTTATCTGTTAACCTTTAGAGAATGTAATCAGGTTAGACCTAGTTTTCTATTGTTTACTAACAGCACAGTGGACACTCAAAGGGTGAGTCATATAAGGTACCATTGTCCCTTTTTGTTTACTCCCTATTGTCCAACAGTGAGCTGACCAGACATCACATTGATTAGAATATGCATTGTATTCCAATTCTGTAAGATCCTTGGGCAAAGAAGTCACACACACCCCTGCAATATGAAGCTTCTGGGGGTATAAGTAGAGCTAACCAGAGAGCTGAGAGATTCTATGCTACTTGATAAGAAGTAATGTTCTGTCAGGAGTTTGTGGTGGGAATTGTCATATGGAATTGGATTACAGAGGTGTGCTGAGCTGTTTATAACCCATTCTGTTCAATACACCACTGTTGGTTTTTCATCTGCCACTGTGCCTGAGTGATTTGGAACCTGGAATCTTCACACATACCCCTTGCAGGGTCACCATTTTTTAAATGTAGGGATCTGAACTGCAGGTGAATTGCTGTATGGTGCTGTGCCCTTTAATTCAGGTCTTCAAAAATAAAGCTCATTCTAGCATTGCAATGCTGGAGTGCACTTGGCAAGCTCTGTATGTGTCTTTTAGTCATCATATAGCAAGGACTGGCATATCACATAGCGGACTATTGTAAGTGTCATCATGCAGCACATTTGATAAATTACTGAGAGGATGGAAGCTGTCAGATAAAAGAACAGACAGACTGATTAGACATGTAAAAGTGGCCATTGCCATTACTGGTAAAAGAAAACTACAACTGGAACCCGCCATTTATTCATCTCCCATACAATGGTTACACTTTTTAAGAGTTTATATATGGTACAAGGTATCAGGTTACTGAGACATAATTTATGAACAAGCATACAATTTAGGTATCTTCCCCTGGCCAGCAACGGAATCCGGTCTCTAGGTCAACAGTAACTAGGTCGACAGGTCAAAAGGTTGACATAAGTCTTTCACGTTTTTTCTTTTTTTGAACCTTTTCATACACGTGGACTATGACTGGAACGGTAATCTAACCTTGCCCGAAGCATGGCGAGCGAAGCGAGCTATGCGAGTGGACACGGTGCACTAATTGGGATTCCCGGTCACTCCACGAAGAAAACGACACCCAAAATACATTAAAACAAACAACCAATTAATCTGCATAGGAGGAACCCCTTTGCAAATAAAAAGGGGCGCTGACTGCACCAATCAATGGAGACCACACAATTATATCAATCATAAAATTACATAAAATTTATTTTTAAAAAACTTGATTTTCACATACATGTGCTGCAGCACACAAAAATATATATACAATCAAACAACCATGATTAATTATGCATCAAACCAATTTATAGCTCATAAAATTCTCAGGTCAAAACACCATAGCTGCTAAAACAGCAGCAATCAATCAATTGACATTCAATTAGTAGATGTTTCAATTAATGTCCACTGAATCGTGAAATGTGAGGTATGGGCTGATCTTCAAACACTATGTGTTCAAGTGTCCCCAAAAGAAGCATAAAATTGTGTGTACACACTAGTTGATATATTGAATTATAGCTATAATTGTTATATCACCTCCAACTGGTTTCAAACTGTATGTTGATCCATGATTCTACTCCCTCTGCTGGTACTCATTCCGTTCAATTGCAGACTGACTGGAGTAAATCTTTTTGCAGACAGCTACAGTGCTCCGGCTCCCTCTGCTGGTGGTTAGCCGTAATAGCGGGTACACTGGTAGTTGTGCCGTGGATCTTAAACTGGATTCCAAATAGTGAACTGAGGAAGCCGCTGAGGAGCTAGAAGGCGGAGAAACGCGTTTTCGAGTGGACTGTGTCAGGTTGTATCACCTCCATTCACTATTTGGAATCCAGCTTAAGATCCACGGCACAACTACCAGTGTACCCGCTATTACGGCTAACCACCAGCAGAGGGAGCCGGAGCACTGTAGCTGTCTGCAAAAAGATTTACTCCAGTCAGTCTGCAATTGAACGGAATGAGTACCAGCAGAGGGAGTAGAATCATGGATCAACATACAGTTTGAAACCAGTTGGAGGTGATATAACAATTATAGCTATAATTCAATATATCAACTAGTGTGTACACACAATTTTATGCTTCTTTTGGGGACACTTGAACACATAGTGTTTGAAGATCAGCCCATACCTCACATTTCACGATTCAGTGGACATTAATTGAAACATCTACTAATTGAATGTCAATTGATTGATTGCTGCTGTTTTAGCAGCTATGGTGTTTTGACCTGAGAATTATATGAGCTATAAATTGGTTTGATGCATAATTAATCATGGTTGTTTGATTGTATATATATTTTTGTGTGCTGCAGCACATGTATGTGAAAATCAAGTTTTTTAAAAATAAATTTTATGTAATTTCATGATTGATATAATTGTGTGGTCTCCATTGATTGGTGCAGTCAGCGCCCCTTTTTATTTGCAAAGGGGTTCCTCCTATGCAGATAAATTGGTTGTCTGTTTAATATAAGGAATACAATTATCCTTATAATTGGGGCAGCAGCCTGCACCATCATTAAACTTCCATTTCTTGATCAATATCAGCGCTGGGGAGTGTGCACACTTGTTCACGCATTAGGTGTGGACATTGGTGCACACATTTGGTGTTTTATTTGTGTACATTAAAACAAACTCATGTCGACTTTTTGACCTGTCGACCTAGACCGCATCGACCAAAAGTGGTCGACCTAGTTACTTTCTACCTTCCATTCCAGGAACATGAAAATTAAAGGGGGTAACCCTACATTAAAGACAACCCATTCTATCTGGTAAAAAAAAAAAAAACCTTCTTAAATATATATATTTTTCCACTGCAGCAACCTAGTTGTACTTAAATGGTTAACAGTCTACCCATCATTTAAATCTGCATAAATAACTGAAGTAGAAAGGTATGGGATGTTCAGGAGCAAAACATTTGGTCTTGGGTGTAAGGGGTCATGTCGGAGGGTCTTCAGGCATATATTCATTATATGGAAAAGGTTAGGTATTTCATATAACTAATTTTATGTGCACGCTATACTGTATGTCAAAGTCCATTACTCTGACCCATAATAAGCTATGCCATGATCAAACAGAGCCATGACCAATCCACTAAAACCACACTTTATTTTATGCATGATTCCTAACACCAGCGTAATTTCCAGACAACTTCACAAGCAATTTCTGTCATCTTGGTCCACCCATTGTACCTTCCCCTCTGGTTTCTCCCAGAGGGGGTGTTTAAAGACAGTTGGCAAATTTCATTTAAAGAGATCCCACAACAAATTTGTAAGCCCCACTAAACATCATGAAACTTCTGCAAAAATCAGAATGTTTGGCTAGGACAAGTGTCCAAGGACACTTCAAAGAGTTTTTCACAGACAAGAATGGATGTTTTCCACCTCATTTTCCCTAATCAAGATAAGCAGAGACAATATCTCACCTGATAAGCCTGTGTGCTGAGCAGGGCAATACCTACATGCCCTGGTATAGATTACTGACACCACCGTTGGCTTCTGGGCATGTCCGGTGAGAGGGAGGGGCAAGTTGACTATATGTTATACATCTTGGATTGCTTGTTACAGCACTTTTTTTTTTTTTTATTACAACTTGTGTGGATACACTCGTATATAATGTACAATATGCAATAGAATTTGCTGTGTTGCATGGATGATCACCACATAATACTTAAATCTTCATGTTTTACAGTGTACCATTTGCCTCTGTTGCTCATACTAAGTAATTAGCAAAGATTTCCATTTTTGTCCATTTGTACAAGCAAGATCATTTGAATGCTAAATAGGAAATGTGCATGAAACTAATGTCAGCAAATAGTATTAAGCTGTATTCTAGTTTTGTGTTGATGGAGCACAAATTATTATTAGTACAGATGTACTGAATGCTTTAACAGATATGCCAGATTCAATTAGACTTGTGCTCATGAAAAAGTAAGAAAAGAAAAAAGAAAAGAAATGCGCTGATTTATATATACATTTTATGAAGGATAACCTCAAATCTTCTATATTTATTTTTGAAGAACAAAACAGTTCTCTACAGTCTGCCCTACTGGCGTAACAATGTTTGGTAATATCTGGGGAAACAAACAGAAATCTATTTATGCAAGTTGCATTTTACATCTTTGGACAGTTTAATTAGCATTGATTGCAAATCAAAGTGCAAATTAAACTATAAATAAGATAAATTTACGGTTTTAAAAAAGGGATTTCAGAGACATCGGTTTGCCAAGAAAATTACACTTCTACTGACTATAGGGAATTGGGTTTGTTGGCATGATTAAAAAACCATATAGGATCCAGCTGGCTTTTTTTGGTACCTCCGAGAATTGTTTTTTTTTTTTTTTTTAATGCGGCCCTTCTCATCCGACGCTAGTACAACAGTCATAAGCTGACTGGTGATGAATAAAGCAGCCATTGGTAGGTCTCTCAACACAGTATCAGAATAGGAGAACACGGGAGTGTACCTGCTTTTTGCAGGAGTCTCACAAACCACTCCATGATGCCTAGCTCTTAAGTCTAAGCCATCATGAGAACTTCATTTGAGAGTGCCGACAGCAGTAAAAAGTATTATATGGGATTGTAATTTTTTTTGTTTAGCTTTCTACTTGTATATGCATGGGTGTGGTGTAGAAGATCAGAATAAAGATGCCGGGATCTCAACATGTATGGCAATGCCGGCGCCGGGATCCCGATTGAAGGTCTGCCGGGACTTCTGAGTGGTAAACTGCAGGGTTAGATTTAGGCTGCGAAAAGAGGATTAGGGTTAGACTGCAGGAAGGGAGGGTTAGACTGCGGGAAGGGAGGGTTAGGCTGCAGGGGGAGGGAGAGAGATTTTTAACTACCAGGGAGGGTTAGGTTTAGGTTGGGGGGAGGGGGTTAGGGTCAGGCTGCGGAGAAGGAGGGTTATGGCTTGGGAGATTAGGTGTAGCATACTCAACTAGTATGTGTCGGCATCCTGAGCGTTGGGATGCCACTGTCCGTATTTTGACTGCCAACATCCCAAGGGCCGGGATCCTGATACCATCCCATTCATGGGGTCACTAGCCAGTGCGCCCACCATATTTCCTAGAGACCTCCTGTATCTGTTCAGCCTTATGCCACCCGTTTCTCTTTAATGTTTGCTCTCCCTCCATCTCTCTGACATCCGTCGCCCTCCCCACATCTTCCTCTCCCTCTAATCTCTGTGGGTGGGGCCAAGGGGATGCTGCAGTTGGGTGAGGGCAGTATCATGTGTAGGGATCTGTGTCTGTATGTGGGGGTGTGGTTCTAAGCTCTCTCTTTCATATGTTCCCCTCCTCCCCATTGCAGATGCAAGTGTGTGTGTGCGTGTGTGTGTGTGTGAACGGGGGGGGGGGGGGGATTACAGTGGTTCTGCGAATATATGAATGTCCTCTTCAGGCACTGACTGGGGGAGAGGAGAGGCTGTGACTGTTTCTAGCAGACAGCCAGTGAGAGCTGTGAGGGGAAGGGGTGTATGGGGTCTCTCTGCAGCTCAGCTGGTAGACACACCTTACAGCATAATAGATTGACATATTACAATCTCCTTGGTAACAACAACAACAAAAAAGAAACAACATTTCTATGCATTCAAAAACCTATATTCCATTGCTGCATCCCTGCAACGATAAAGGTTGTGATTGACACCATACTATGAAAAAAGTTAATCATCAGAGTGTTTAATTCTAGGAAATGTACGATGAGTGGCACAGTCATCAGCCGGGTACCCCTGCACTGCAGTGTGCTCTAAACTTGTTACCGTTAATGGTTTAAAATTTCACTGTGCTAATCATTTCAGGACATAAGCCTTTCTTGATAACCTAATGAATTATTCTAACATCCTTCAGCATAAAAAAAACGCCTCCATGACAGCACTAATTACAAGACGTTTTCCCAGTGGTTATGTAAAATATGACAGAGCAGCAGTACCGGGAATTGCAGAAAACGGTTTCTAATTTCCACAGAGAAACTGACAAACACCTCTCTTTCATCTCTCCGAGCTCTCAAGTAAGATTTAACTTTCTCATTTAGTTAATTACCGTATGAGGCTCATCATTCCCAGGATCAGAGCGGCACGGAGCCTTTATCGTGTTAACTTGTGAACTTGATAGATGGCTGCTGCTAAAACTTAATAACTTCACCCCCTGGCAAATTGTAAGATAAATATAATAGAAGAAACTGACAGTAAAAACCTGCCAGAAATCAGCACTGTGTTTATGTTTCTTTGTAGGCAGCAAAAAACAACGGAGAGCTGATTACTGGCCGTGTGTCACCTAGATTTAAAAGACTCTAGGCACTTGGCTTCCAGCAGGCTCCCAAAACTTTCTTTCTTGGCTTAAGTTTCTAAGTAGTAACAAAAGCGCTTAAAGTGGATATGTCATATACACATTGGTGCCTTTAAATCATAAGGGAAGGATTTATCTATATTTGTTAAAAACACTGAACAAACTTGTAATTAGCACCAATACAATAGGTGCTGCAGTTGCTATGTGGCTACAGCACCTAGCAGATTGCTCCAGTCAAAAAACCCTTAAAAATGTAATCGACAGGGTCCAGGTTTCTATTTTAACCATTATGGGGGGAATTAAATTACCAGTAAAGGGCGCGAATTGCGGATGCTGCAGCGCTTAAATGTTGGCAATGGCAGCCTTTCTCGCACCTTTCACCCAGAAAATTTGTACACAGATTAGCTCCAAAGTGTTCACTACCCTGTGTGGTAGCGAACACTTTTGAGTGAGCTCTTGCTGCCGTAAAGTGCGGTGGGTGAGGCACAGATTCATCCTGGTGATGGGTTCACCTGGCAACTGAATTCCCCCCTATGTCTCACTTAAGTGCCATCAATGCTCTTGCCACCAACATTCAAAGATGGAATGGCTAAAATTATAAAGTGCGCAAGGATTATCTTGGTGCCCCTCAGAACTGGGGTTTGGGGCTTGATTACTGACCAAGGCACAATGTGTGTGGAGTTTATATGTTCTCATGCTAGCATGGGTTTTCTCCAGGTACTCACGTTTCCTCCCTTACTACAGAAATGAGTTGGGTACGAAATGTCGACACTCATCATGTAATCATAAGAAAGTAGACATTGACCATGTTGACATTCTTCATTGAGACAGTGTTGAAATATCAACATATTAGAATGTTAGGTCATCCAGGAGCCCAGTGATAACTTACCTTTTCTAGGAAAAGCCAGCAGCATCCTCCGGGTCCAGGCGGTCACATGCTAGGCACTTCCTGAGGTCCCCCAGCGCTCTGGTAAGTACTGTATATTTCCGCCATACCTAACCCTAAGCCCTATCGCTCACTTTAATGTCTAACCCTAACTCCCCCTTGGAGTCATAATCATAACTTTTGACATTGTGGTAGAAAAAAAACATACTAGAAAGCTAATTGGCTTCTGTGGCAGGGAATATAGATTCCCATTGTATATAGATTATAGAGTTTTCCAATTGTAAAGCACAATGGAATATGCTGCCCTATATAAGAAACTGTTAATAATAATAATAATAATATAGATTGTAAGCTCCGTTGGGGCAGGGACTGACTAAATGTTCTCTGTAGAACCCTGTACACATATGACTGCTGGGATCCAAATACATCCCTCTCTTAGATATTAAACATTATATACATTATTTTAGTCGCTTTACTTACTCTTTAATAAAGTGCACTATACAACATGTGACTCAAAACAGACCCTTAATGAATTTATTGGTTTGCCACAAGGCACCACACCAGCTTACAGGTAACAATGAAATATTTTCAATAGACTATATAACAATCTTAAAATAAAATCAAAAACAGCGAGCTCCCTCTGTTAGCGTCAGTTATAATCCTCAAAAGTCCTCAAACCAGGGACAACCATTTCTTTTCCAGGGAATCATACACGTGTGTGTAGGGGGAAAGGGATGTTGGAACAGCAATAGCTACTATTATATGAGACCGAATGTGTGCCAAGAATAAATATTCCAATAAACATTACACCACCAACACCCATTGACACATGGCAAGATATGTTTTTGTATTTAAGTAATTAAGCCAAATCCTGACCATGCCATCTGCAGGTCACAGCAGAAATTTAGGTTTTGTGAGAGTAGTAGTTTTTCTAAGCTTCAGTTGTCACGTTTTGGTTTCCTGTTCTTCGTTGTCAGAACTGTAACTGTGGTCTTCCCTGCTGTAACCCACCCATTTTAAGGTTACACCACTAGCTTGAAACATCAGCAACGGCTGAACAAGATTACTTACCAAGTAACAAAACAGTACTGAACCCAGAACTAAGCAGTACTGAACTAAATAACCACTGCAGAATAACGATGCGCTGGGCGGGCACCCAGCATCCTCTACGGACTACGAGAAAAGGATTTACCGGTAGGTATCTAAAATCCTATTTTCTCTTACGTCCTAGAGGATGCTGGGGTCCACATTAGTACCATGGGGATGTACCAAAGCTCCCAGAACGGGAGGGAGAGCGCAGAGGCTCCTACAGAACCAATTGACTAAACTTAAGGTCCTCAGAGGCCAAAGTATCGAACTTGTAGAACTTTGCGAACGTGTTCGACCCCAACCAAGTAGCAGCTCGGCAGAGTTGTAAGGCCGAGACACCCCAGGCAGCCGCCCAGGAAGAACCCACCTTACGAGTAGAGTGGGCCTTAACAGACGTAGGACACGGCAAGCCTGCCGTAGAATACGCATGCTGGATAGTGAACCTGATCCAGCGAGAGATCGTCTGCTTAGAAGAAGGACACCCAATTTTCTTGGGATCATACAGGACAAACAGAGTCCGATTTTCTGTGACGAGCAATCCTCCTCACATAGATTTTTAGAGCCCTTACAACATCTAAGGACTTAGATGAAACTGAGGAGTCAGTAGCCACTGGCACCACAATAGGTTGGTTGATATGAAATGCCGACACAACCTTCGGAAGAAACTGCTGACGTGTCCGAAGCTCAGCTCTGTCTTCACGGAAGATCAAGTATGGGCTTTTACATGACAAAGCCCCAACTCCGACTCACATCTAGCAGAAGCTAAGGCCAACAAAGTGTCAGCCTTCCACGTGAGAAACTTGACCTCAAACTCCTGTAGAGGTTCAAACCAGCCCAACTGGAGGAACTGCAACACCATGTTAAGATCCTTAGGCGCCGTAGGCGGTACAAAGGGAGGCTGGATGTACAGAACTCCCTTCAAAAAAGTCTGAACCTCAGGGAGGGCAGCCAACTGTTTCTGGAAGAAAATGGATAGGGCCGAGATCTAGACCTTTATGGATCCTAACCTCAGGCCCATATCCACACCTGCTTGCAGGAAGAGGAGAAAACATCCCAGTTGAAACTCCACCACAGGAAACTTCTTGGACTCGCACCAAGAGACATATTTTTTCCAAATACGATGGTAATGTTTTGACATTACTCCTTTCCTAGCCTGTATCAGGGTAGGAATAACCTTGTTCGGAATGCCCTTCCGAGCTAGTATCTGGCGTCCAACCTCCATGCCGTCAAACGTAGTTGCGGTAAGTCTTGATAGGCGAATGGCCCCTGCTGCAGCAAGTCCTCCCGAAGAGGCAGAGGCCTCGGCACTTCTAGCAGTAGATCCAGAAGATCCGCGTACCAAGCCCTTCTCGGCTAGTCCGGAGCGATGAGGATTGCCTGAACTCTTGTTCTCCTTATAAGTTTGAGAACTCTTGGAATGAGTGGGAGTGGAGGAAACACGTACACCAACTGCCCTCCAGAAGGTGAGGTAATTAAAGCCACCAGAGGAGTGAAATCCTGGCCTTCGGCGACAGACATTCTCTAGTGCATGTGTAGATGGGATCCCGACCACTTGTCCAGCAGATTCAGTTGGAAGGACCGAGCATGAAACCTCCCATACTGCAGAGCCTCGTAAGAGGCCACCATCTTTCCCAGAAGGCGAATGCACTGATGAACCGACACCCGGGCTGGCTTCAGGACATTCCGGACCATTGTTTGTATCACCAACGCTTTTTCCTCTGGAATAAACACCCTCTGCACTTCCGTGTCGAGGATCATTCCCAGAAAGGACAACCTCCTGATTGGTTCCAAATGTGATTTTGGGAGATTCAGGATCCAACCATGTTCCCTGAAAACCTAGGTTGTGAGAGATATGGACCGTAACAGCTTCTCCTTGGACGATACCTTTATCAGCAGATCATCCAGATACGGAATTATATTCACCCCCTGCCTGTGGAGAACCATAATTTCCACCATCACCTTGGTGAATACCCTTGGTGCTGTTGATAGGCCGAATGGCAGGGCCTGGAACTGAAAATGACAGTCCAACAGTGCGAATCGGAGATAAGCTTGATGCGGCAGCCAAATCGGAATGTGGAGGTACGCATCCTTGATATCCAGTGATACCAGAAATTCCCCCTCTTCCAGACCTGATATCACTGCCCTTAGAGACTCTATTTTGAACTTGAACTCCCTCAGGAATGGGTTTAGAGATTTTAAGTTCAATATGGGCCTGACTGAAACATCCGGTTTCGGTACCACGAAAAGGTTCGAATAGTAACCTGTGTTTTGCATCTGGGGAGGAACTGGTACAATAACCTGCGTCTCCACCAACTTCTGGATGGCCCCCTGTAGGGTAGCCCTGTCTGCCGTCAAGCCCGATTTGAAGAACCGGTGAGGAGGGAGATTTTTAAATTTCAGTCGGTACCCCTGGGACACAATATCTTATACCCAGGGATCCAGGCCAGACGACATCCAGACGTGACTGAAATGTCTGAGTCTCGCCCCCACCAGCCATACCTCCAGGCCGCGCGATCCACTGTCATGCTGAAGACTTTGACGTAACGGGAGCAGGTTTCTATTCCTGGGAAACCGCAGCAGCAGGTTTCTTGGGTTTTGGTCGGCCACCGCTAAAGAAGGTGTTGGACGGTTTGGCCTTTCTTGGTTTAGTAACCCGAAAGGACTGTGATGTAGGTAAAGAAAAAGGTTTCTTCATAGCCGGAGCTGCTGAGGTAAAGGAAAGGTGACTTACCCGCTGCAGCCGTGGAGATCCACGCATCCAACGCTTCCCCAAAGAGAGCCTGACCTGTGTAGGGTAGGGTCTCCACACCTCTCCTGGATTCCGCGTCGGCAGATCACTGGTGCAGCCACAGTCCTCGACGAGCTGAGACAGACATGGAAGAAATTCCTGCAGCCATTGAACCCAGGTCTTTCATGGATTCCACCATAAAACCTGCAGAATCCTGAATGTTATGTAAAAACAATTCAACGTCACTCTTATCTAACGTATCCAAATCCTCAAGTAAGGTGCCTGACCACCTTACTATAGCTTTGGAAATCCATGCACAGGCAATAGTAGGACATAGTATTGTCCCTGAAGCCGTGTATATTGATTTGAGCGTAGTATCAATTTTGCGATCAGCCGGCTACTTTAAGGCGGTAGATCCTGGAACAGGCAAAACCACCTTTTTCGAGAGTCTGGATACAGACGCATCCACTATGGGTGGGTTTTCCCATTTCTTTCTATCCTCCTCAGGGAAGGGGAAAGCAACCAGAACCTTCCTAGGGACCTGGAATTTTTTCTCTGGGTTTTCCCATGCATTTTCTAAACAGCATTTAATTATTTGGACGCAGGAAAGGTTAGCGAGGCTAACTTATTGTCAGTGAAGTAAGCTTCCTCAACCTGTTCAGGTGTTGTATCAGTAATATTCAACACATCTCTAATAGCCTCTATCATCAACTTCACCCCTTTAGCAAGAGATGCGGCCCCCCTGAGCACGTACCCATCACAGTCTGCTGTGTCAGAGTCGGTATCCGTGTCGTCTTGCATGATCTGGGCAAGAGCACGTTTGTGGGAACCTACAGAGGGGGGTCCTGAGGTAAAAGAACCGGACCAAACTGCCATAGAATTCTGTAAAACCTGAGTTGCAGATTCATTCTGAGCAACCCTAGCAGAAATCTGAGAACTCAGTTTTGATAGAGGATAACCAATCAGGCTCCCTTGCTGGTATCTGCGCTACAACAGTGCAATCCTGATTACATGGAATGAGATCATCCTGAGAGGACATATCCTCAGCCGCATATGACACAGAGTCCCTGGTCATAGCTAACTGGAGACCCCAAACACTCCACACACACACAGGGTAGGCTAGACAGTTTCCCCCCTGAGCATGGCAAGAGACACACAGAGTCTGGAGCCAACCCACACACAGCGCTTGTTTTAGATAAAGGACACCCCTTACAAGCGCCCACTGTGTACTGTGATAGTTACACAGAACTAATTCACTGCCCCCCCCCCCCCCCCCCTTCTACAACTCCCTGGTACCGCACAGGATAGCTGGTGTTGCTTGGAGGGACAGCTCTGTCAGCGTCTGTGTACGGGAACTGCAGTCAGGAAAATGGCGCTGAACGCTGCCGAGTCCGCTCTCAGGAGAAGCTCCGCCCCTTGAAGATGGTGCGTCTTCCCACACAAATTCTTTATACTGGCCTGAGGACTCCATCGCTAGGTGGGGGATTCTGTCCCCTGTGAGCGTCTGAGTACGGAGGATTCTGACGCTAGCCTGGGGATTCAGTCTCCGGTTAGAGTCTGTGACCAGTGTAGGGTATTAAGACGCTGGCTCAGGACACCCCTCATAGCGCCAACACTGTGTGCCGCTGAGCCTTCCCGGAACACAGCCGCTCAGAGCTGCACTCCTACCCTTGTGCCGCCATATCTCGCCTCTTCTGTACTTCTGGCTCTGTAAGGGGGTGGCGGCATGCTGCCGGGGTGAGCGATCCACTTTGGCAGGGAGCGTTCGATCCCCTCAGGAGCTCAGTGTCCTGTCAGCGGAGAGAGTGGCTTAGACCCCGCAGGGTGGACACTACCCCCACCCCCCTCCCGTAGTCCCTCGCATCAGGGAGGCTATTGCCAGCAGCCTCCCTGTAAATTAAACTCTAAAATAAACTTTTACTAAAGTAGCTCTGTAGAGCTCCCCTAGCTGTGACCGGCTCCTCCGGGCACATTTTCTAAACTGGGTCTGGTGGGAGGGGCATAGAGGGAGTAGCCAGCCCACACTCTTAAACTCTTAAAGTACCAATGGCTCCTAGTGGACCCGTCTATACCCCATGGTACCAATGTGGACCCCAGCAGCCTCTAGTACGCAAGAGAAAATCACAGGAGATCGGCAGTTTCTGGCACCATCAATCATCCACAGTCACTTACAGATTTGTCCATATACCACTGCCGTATTTATAATGGGTGCAGTGCATGTTGAGTCCGGGGGGGCCCACAATGACATGTTGCAAGAGCACAAATCATCACTGGGAAAATTGCATGGCGGCCATTTTCCTGGTGTTTTCTGCATGCACACTACAAAAATTGCATGGTAGTGCTCTTGCAGCAAAAACGCCTGGAAAATGGCCGCTTAGAGAGGAGGGGGTCCAGACAGAGAAAGCTGCTCACGGGTGCCCTCCTCTCTTAAAGCGCCCCTGCCATACACCTAATGTATCCTCAAATGGCACAACATAGCCGCGTTTGACAAGCCACAGACTTTGCAACTTAGCCGCACCAAACAACAAAAAATATGCATCTTATTTGTGATGACAGTACAATGCACAGGTACCCTGAATGCTGATACCACATATCTTCTGTGTGTAACTCATTTGCTAATCTGGGTAAAAAGGCAACAAACAGCTCCAATTCAGAAAGAAGCAGAGGGGGTCAGAACAGGAGAGGGGGCGAGAACAGGAGAGGGGGCGGACAGAGTGGAGGGTGAGCAGAGCAACTTTCTTGCTCATAATGAGCATCTGATTTGCAAAAATGAAGCAAGTGGAAGTGAGTAAACTACTTTGTTAGATTACAATGATCAATTTCATCCGTGTGCAATTTATTCAGATTCTACATACTAAGTGCTGCGATGCAGCGGCTGCAGCTTTTTCTTACACCAGGTTCCTATGAGCATCATCATATGACCGTGCACATATTTAAAACAAATTCCTGTGCAGTTAAAGCAACAGCCCAACATCTCTAGTGCACTGTAATCAGTTTCCACTGCATCTGCAAGTAAGATGCAAAATATATGCAGGACACATCTGTACAAAGATATGATATTGTATTTATTTCATAAGGCATAACAGCGCTTAATAAAGACATATGGCTAAATGCAATAGCCTCTGTGTCTCGGAGGTACAGAAATTTTGTGCGAGTTTGCCAGTTTTTATTTTAAAGCAGCAATCATTTACAAAGCAAAACCAAGTTGTTTTTTGTCATATAAATTATTGCTGCTTTAAAAAAACAACAACGGGCAAACTCGCGCAAAATTCCCACACCTCCGGAATCATGAGCCTATTACATTACTATGCTAGTATTTTCACCTTGAATGGTGTTTCATAACATTAACATATAAAGTAGATATATGAGATCCATGTGTTGGAGAGAATATACTTGTAAACTTAAAGATATTGAAGCTGGATTACTAGTAATGAGTTCTATATAAAATACTGTTTAGTCAACTAATCCCCATCAGAAAAATCCACAAAATCTTTAGATATATAACCATACGTAAAACACATGCACACAATCCCAGAGAAGATAGAGAAAAATGAAGTAGATGCCTAGAAGAAGCCGGGCTGTCAAATCAGTATTGATTCCAGAGGTAGCAGTGCACTATGCCACATGTGTCATGCAAAGCACTGTGGGTAATTACTTTATGAAGCATTGGGTGATTGGCAGCTTTGTCTCTAATATGGGTCTTTGGCAGCTGTTTTCTGGTCTGTGCTAGCCCCTGGAGGGCCCTGCATGACGGCCTGTTCTCAGGCGTATTCAGCAGGCTGAAAGCTACATACAAAAGTGAGCAGGCTTGATCCGAGTCACGCCAAGCACAGCCATTTAGGAGTAAAAATCTCAGGAAAAAAAAAATTGTCCTTATAAAATCTCCAAAAATTAGACGATAATAAAACACAGCACCAGAGCAGAAAATGCTGCCAAAGAAAAAAAAAAATGTTGTTTTATATTTCTAAAAACATCATATTCTAATTGGGAAAGTATAAGGCAAATACACTAGAAATTATTATTTATTATTATTATTATTTTTTGGTGAAACCGAATCGTTACATTAGTTTTACGCTCACGGTAGGAAAGTTGGGACAGTCTCAGTAACTAATTTGATTTGCAACCTGGATGTTGAAATGTATCCATGAACATGAATCAGATGGCAAGGTACTGTACTTACCAAATGAAATCAATGTAATCTTTGCCATGGAGGTCTGTAACTTTCCCTGAGTTACCATAGGCCTCTTATAACTTGTGCGGGTGATTCATTTAATCTGATGAAGACCTGTTCTAGACGACCCCAAATTTGTGCCATATGCTTCATGACAGTGCTCTGAGGCATATTACTTCTTCCCGTGACTGATACTTTTCATAAACCGGTACTTATGGTGCCCACACATGTGCAATTCTCGCATGCGATTTGATCTTTTTAGTTCAAATAGCATCAGGTCTAGTTCAAATAGCACCGTGTGTATTGTCCCTTGCGAAGCGCGCTCCAATCTAGTCCATATCTCATGGCAATCTATGTGCAGGCAGCCATTTTTGTACTACTGCACAAATAGTACATTGTAGTGTATTCAAAATCGGATTTAGTTCAAATAGCATGCAGTTAGTCCAAATCACATAGCACACACTGTATAGGCTCAAATCGCACCTAGCGCAAATAGCACCGTGTGTGAGCACCATTAGATTTGCTTTGAAGGTTCTTTGATGAAGTTATGGCTTCAGTACGTGCATTTATTTTTATATGCATTTAATCGGGAATATTACACAGGATGACTTTAGTCAGTAAATAGGACTTCTGAATACAACCTATTACTTCATGGTTTATTGAGGGTTTAGGTATGTAGGATCAACATTCACAATACAGACAATGACAAGGTGGGCAACATTATGTGGAACCCGGCATGCTGACATGGTAGTTATATGCTGTACTGTAAAGCATTGGGATGGTATCGGCTTTAGAACTTTAAACATGATGGTAAAGTATCATGCGTTAAAGTTCTAGATCACTGTCATACTGCTCTACCCCACATTACTTCCACGTCGACACGCTGGGTTTGATTAATCGCTGTCCGCCAGGTCACTGTGGACATTGTGAATGTCAGTAACTTAACTACAACCCATTATTACAGTGCACCTTAGCAAATACCTATATAATCTACTATGGACCTTTTTTTTTTTTTGAGGTTTTATTTAATTTGACATTACATAGCATTTTGCATTGACCATGGATAAGGCTACACATAATAAATCAATTTTGATACAATACGAAAATAAAATGTCACATATGCGAAAAAAGAGTATTTTAATTACCTACCGGTAAATCCTTTTCTCATAGTCTGTAGAAGATACTGGAGTCCATTTAATACCATGGGGTATCGACGGGTTCACTATGAGCCATGGGCACTTTAAGAATTTTATAATGTGGGCTGGCTCCTCCCTCTATGCCCCTCCTACCAGACTAAGTCTAGGAAACGGTGCCCGTAGAGACGGACATACTTCGAGAGAAGGATAGATAAGATTAGTGGTGAGATTCCGAACCAGCACACACAACAAGAGGGAAGCCAAGCTAACCAAACTTGAAATCGCAACAGCTGAACAAACATTACTTAACCAAGTAACAGTGCAGGAAGAACGAAGCACTGGGCGAGCGCCCAGTATCCTCTACGGACTACAAGAAAAGGATTTACCGGTAGGTAATTAAAATCCTATTTTCTCTTACGTCCTAGAGGATACTGGGGTCCATTTAGTACCATGGGGATGTACCATGCCCAGAGGAAAATTCTTGACACCTCTGACATTGCTGCTCTGCTTTTCGTTCCGCCCTGTCAGTTTATGTACGTTACTGCCGTCACATTGTTCGACTGGACCTGAATTGCCCAATCTTGAAGAAGATGTGAGGCCAGCAGAAGGGCGTTTTATAAGGCCCTGAGTTCCAGAATGTTGATTGGAAGGATGACTTCCTGACTTGACCATCTTCCCTGCAACTGCACCCCCTGAGTGACTGCTCCCCAATCTCTGAGGTTTGCGTCCGTGGTTAACAGAATCCAGTTCTGAATTCCGTACTTCCGTCCCGCGACGAGGTGGGAAGACTGTAGCCACCACAGAAGGTAGATCCTGGCCTTTGGCGATAGACGGATCCTCTGGTACTTGTGAAGATGCGTTCCGGACCATTTGTCCAACAGATCGAGCTGGAAGGGTCTTGCGTGAAACCTTCCGTATTGAAGTGCCTCGTAAGAGGCCACCATTTTCCCCAGAAGGCGAATGCACAGATGCACTGAACCACAGGTTGGCTTCAGGACATCCCGAACCATCGACTGGATTACCAATGCCTTTTCCAATGGAAGGAATACCTTTTGTGACTCCGTGTCCAGTATCATTACCAGGAATGGAAGCCTCCGTGTTGGCTCTAGGTGAGATTTCTTGGAGGAGTTTGGTTGAGAGAGCAATGCTGTCCAGCAACCTTTCCCTGGACGGCGCTTTTATCAGGAGATCGTCCAGGTATGGAATTATGTTCACTCCCTGTTTGCGGAGTAGAAACATCATCTATGCCATCACCTTGGTGAACACCCTCGGTGCAGTGGAGAGACCAAATGGCAGGGCCTGGAACTGGTACTGACAGTCCTGTAGTGCAAATCGGAGATAAGCCTGATGAGGCAGCCAGATCGGAATATGAAGGTACGTATACTTGATATCCAGAAACACTAGGAATTCCCCCTCCTCCAGACATGAGATCACTGCTCTCTGAGATTCCATCTTGAATTTGAACACCCGTAAGTATGGGTTCAAAGATTTGAGGTTCAAAATAGTACCGAAGCCGGACGGTTCGGTAAGACCTATCAACAAGTTGGAAGAGTATACCTTGTTTAATAGTCTTGTGAAACTGGCAAGCCTGATTTGAAGAATCTATGAGGTTGGAGCTATTGGAACTCCAGTCTGTAACCCTGGGAAATAATATTTATGACCCAGGGATCCTGGCACCAATTTGACCAGATCTGAATGAAGAATTGTAGTAGGGCTCCCACCTGGCAGCCTTCCAGGCATTGCGGTTCACCGTCATGCTAAAATCTTTGAGGAAGCAGAGTCTGAGCTCTGTTCATGAGCACCTGCTGTTGCTGGTTTGCGTGGTTTACCTATTGCGCCACTGGAGGACGTAAAAGCACCTCCAGATTTGCCCTTGAACTTGGCTGTCCGAAAGGACTGTAACTTAGAAGCTGAATAAGTCTTCTTGGTTGGGGGGACTGCGGAAGGAAGATACGTCGACTTAACCGCAGTAGCTTTGGAGATCCATTTGTCTAATTTATCTCCAAACAAGGCCTCTCCAGTGAATGGTAGGCCTTCCATGCCTTTCCTGGAGTCCGCGTCAGCAGTCCACTGGCGTAGCCACAAGCCCCTGCGTGTCGACACAGCCATAGCAGTGGTGCGTGCGTTAAGCACTCCTATTTCTTTTATGGCTTCCACCATAAAGTTCACAAGAGTCCTGTATATGCTGCAGCAGTAAGACAGCATCCTCCCTAGATAAGGAATCTAACCCAATTAGGTTACCTGACCATTTAGCAATGGCTTAAGTGATCCACGCGCATGCAATAGTGGGTCTTTGGGCCACCCCAGCAGCTGTGTACAATGATTTGAGTGTAGTCTCAATTTTACGATCAGCCGTGTCTTTCAGGGAGGCTGCACCAGGAACAGACAATACAATTTTACGTGATAGCCTAGAGACTGATGTGTCCACTATCGGTGGATTTTCCCATTTTTTCCTATCCTCCAGAGGAAAAAGGAAAAGATGAAAGCAACCTTTTAGGGATCTGAAACTTCTTATCAGGATTAACCCATGGTTCTTCAATTCCTTTGACACAGGAAAAGTAACGGAGGACTTCTTATTTACATTAAAATAAGATTCCTCACACTCCTCTGACAGACTCTATAAGAGTCTCTATTCCTTGTGACAGAGCTGTATCCACCCCTTTGAGTCCACCTCCCCCTCCTCCATGTCTGACCTGTCAACGTCAGTCAGACTGCAGGATATAGGCCAGAGATCACTTTTGCGGACAAATGGGAGGGGATTGAGACACTGTTTTGGGGACTATGGGCTGTATTCAATAACTGTCGGAAGCTGCCGTCTTGTTGGAAAGACGGCAGCTTCCGACAGAAATAGGTCGGAAGGGGTTCCGACCTATTTAATAGGGGCTGATTTTTTGCGACAAGTCGGGAATTCCCGACTTGTCGGAAAACACGTGGATCGGCGTAATAGCTGCCGATCCACGTGCTTCTGTCGGAAACGGAGCCAAATCCAACAGGTTTTGGCCCTTTTTCCTACAAACTCAATCCGACTTGAAAACAAGTCGGATTGAGGTGAGAAGACAAGTGGGTGCTGCGGGCAGCGGGGAGAGCACAGATCGGCAGCCGCGGGAGGAGCTGGCTGCGGGGGGACATGTCTGTGGCGCCGGGGGGGAGGCGCTACAGGAAGAGAGGTGACTGGTCGTCTACCGACCAGGCACCTCTCTCCCTGCAGTGCCTCCCCCCTGCCGCCGCAGACATGTCCCACCGCAGCCAGCTCCTCCCGCTGGCTGCCGATCTGTGCTCTCCCAGCCGCCCGCAGGAACCTCTGTCCCTGCTGCCAGCACCTCCTGCCGTCGCCGATCTCTGCTCCCCTCAGTCGCCCAGCTTACCCTCGCCGCCATCCTGCTCTCACCCGCCGCCATCTGTGCACCTGGCCGCTGCTGTCAGCGCATCTGCAGCCGCTGACAGCAGCGGCAGGACTGGTCCTTGTGTACGGCCACATCCGAAAGTCGGATTTGGCCGTGCATTGAATAGGGGTTGCCGGATCCATTCCGACAGCTGAATGTCGGAATGGATCCGACTCTTATTGAATATACCGCTGAGTCTCTGTTCATAAACTCATCCACAGTCTGTTTTAAGTAATGCGTCTCTTTCTCATTGCAGGACAATTTTGTAGAAAGAGTTGAGATCATTCCCTTAAGAGAATTAACCCATTCCGGTTCAGCCCGCTAGTCTGTGAACCCTGAGTACCCAGTAGTGAGCCCCCAGGTGAAGAGGAACACTCTGCGGTACAAGAGACACACTCTTTGCCTGACACAATGTAAATGTGACAGCACACACACAGGAAAGGTTAAGCACAATTATGCCACAAAGAGCCCTTCAGGGAGACACAGAGTTGTTTGGAGCCAGCCCCCACCGCACCCTTATCGCTAATGCCAAGCTTAGCCGGGTCGCAGTCTAAGTACCCTGATAGGGGACTTAGTACACTAATAATCGCTCCCCCCCTGCTACGACTCCCTGGTACTGCTGAGGTAATCTGGAGTCACAGTGGAGGAGCTGCGCGTCCCTGTCTTGTCAGTGTCTGTCCACTGCAGAGGGAAAATGGCGCTGGTGAGCTGCTGGATCCTCTCATAGTGAAGCTCCGCCCCTTCAATGGCGCGCGGTCTTCCTGCTTTTTTTTATACTGGCTGAGGAATCTAGTGCTTAAAATGGAGAGAACCGTTATAAGACTGTTGTGCCAGTTTGGGTACTGTGTACAGTGTACTGGGACGCAGTTGTGTAGAAGCCGTGCGTCTCCGTACCCTCATGCCGCCATAATGGCAGGTGTCCCGCTAGCCGGGACGCCGGCTCAGTACTCACCACTTTTCATTCTTCTGGCTCTGTTAGGGGTGGCGGCGTTCTGCTGGAATGTACGCTAGCCGTGGTGGGGCTTGCGAGAAGTTCTCTCCGGAGCTCAGTGTCCTGTCAGTGGGGAACGGGACCATTAACCCTTCAAGAGGTTGGGCCGTTCCGCCGTTCCTCCCTCCCCCCCCCCCCCTAAGTCCCACGAAGCAGGCAGGCTGGTGCCTTTAAAAACACAGAGGGAGAAAATAATGCAGAAAACTCTTCAGGAGCTTCCTTCGGTGTGACCGGCTCCTCCGGGCACATTTTCTAAACGGAGTCTGGTAGGAGGGGCATACAGGGAGGAGCCAGCCCACATTATCAAATTCTTAAAGTGCCCATGGCTCCTTGTGGACCCGTCTATACCCCATGGTTCTAAATGGACCCCAGTATCCTCTAGGACGTAAGAGAAAGGGCAATAACTTTTATAGCCACACTCTATGATGGCTTCCTAATGCCGATGCTCAAGTAGTTGAGTAATTATTTGCATCTGTGCCTGTGTGAAAATTACGGTGCATCCTGTACAGGGACAGTGACTAGTAATGCACGGAAAAATTGTTCTGCTCAGTGGGCTTGTTAAGGGAGTGAAGTGGGTGTGTCATTGCAAGCAGCTGCGTTCACAGATGTACAGCCGAAGGCATAGGAGGCCAAGTCATTTGCATAACTTTGAAGACAGGAGATGGCCAATAGACGCAGCTGCGTGCACTATTGTGCGTGACTCGAAGTCCGGCTTGCACGGGGGGAGGGGCTTGATGACGGAGGAGAGAAGAAACAAAGTCGACAAGCACAGTTTTAATACATGGTGAACAAGCCATGAGGAACAAAAACAATTAAGTATCATATTGAAAAAAACTTTACATCCAGTACTCCACATAAGATCTGCTCTTTTTAGAAAGGAAAAAAGTTACCTAAAGACACAAAAAGAAACTCTAGTCCCTACGGTTTTACTCTGTTGTAAAAATTTATATGTATGAAAATTCAGAAGTGACATTAATTAGCCAGTGCTTTTATTGCTAATTATTGCGGCCTTACAAGAAAACATTAACAAACAGGTCTTCTAAGGAAGTTGCTGACTCATGCCATTAACAAGTAACATTTTGTTAAGTAATCATTAAATGCATTTTCCGAAATGTGATGTCCTTGAAAACAGATGTACTGTAAAGAAAATAAGCTGTTTCTGTACAATTGCTAGAGTACTGCTTGTAAGAAATTAAATAGGTTTGTCAAATGATTCCAATAGGAGCCATCTTTCACGCACTGAATGAAATAACCCAGAATATGAAACCATGCTGGGAGCACCCCCAGAGGAACGGGGATCACAGAACGGCTCAACATGGTTCTGTCAAGAATAAGGCTCAACCAAGATTTGATATAGGCACAGAATTGTTTCACAGTTTAGATGAATGATTGGTTTAATTAAATCATCAATTATGATGCTTTGCTTTTTTTTAATATTTGATCAAATCTAACCGGTTAAAATATAAAGATAAAAATAGCATTAACAACTGAGCGTTTAACGGATCAAAACGCAACAGGTTTATCAGAAATTAGAATACACATTTCAAAGAAGCTAATCAAAATCGTTATCAATTGTTTCTAATCATGTTTAACTCTATGATCACCCACACCATTAATTTTCAACTATTCGATTCAAAATGTCCGCATCTGAAGATTGCCATTTACCATGATTGCTGAGTGATTACTTAAAATGAAAATATCAGTGAGCATACTGGTGAGGCATTCTTAAAGAGCAGGCAATGGCTGCAGCCATTTTGTTTCCTCTGAAAAAGACAGGCTGAACATTGGTTCGGTCCACAATATTACTTCTTGCGCTGTGCTAGTGACCAGTGCTTTTCAAGAACGCATGGCATGTAGCCTGATTAGTTACTATGCATGGTACAAAAGTGTCATGGAACCCATTATGTGGTTAGCGTTCTGTCCCCAGTAGGGGTATTTTGGTTTATTCGTAGACATTTCTTTTTTCCCTTGCTGTCTTATCTATGAAGTTTCTTTTTCATTTCATTACATATAAATCAGATGAGGAAGAGACATTTTATAAATCATACTACAGATGCGTCCTCATACACCTAGCCTTAATACGCCATGCAGCGCGAGATGCCTGGTGTGAGTGACGCGCCAGGTCCTGTGCAACTCTGCTAAAGTCAGACGTCTTTTTGTTGTATACAGTGTGTGACTGAAGCTGTATACAGGAGCAAAACAGAACTTGTATTGGGAAAATGCTGCGGCTACTACATTGTAACACATCGGGTACAGATTCAGAGGCTCAGCTGCACACAATATACAAGTGTCATATCAAATGAATCAGCACATTTTTGGCAAAAAAGACGCCCAACGTGATATGGCGTGCCAAGAGGGACTGATTGGCGTGACTGCCGCAAAGATAAATTAGAACGAATCTGTACATAGACAAACTGAGCCGCAAAATAGGTTCCACCACTGGGTGTAGGTGTTTTCACCTGTTCCACTCATCTCAATATGTTGGAAGACATGTAATTCCATAGGTAGTCCTGAAGCTGAATGTCTGCATGGTGTCCTACAGTGGTGCATGTGGCTTCTTTCTCAGTTCTTCTCCCCTCACCATGACTATGCCCCTGTCTCAAGAACACTAATGTAATGCCTGAAACTCTGCTGTAAACGTTCAAGAGTATATATATACATACACACACACACACACACACACACACACACACACACATATATACATACAGTTTTATTCAGGGCTCGGCAGAGAATATTCAGACAGAACTGTCCTGTCCAATTGAGTGTACATGAGGCTACAACATAGGTGTGTGTATCAGAGACGAGTCAAGAGGGGTGCAGGCCCGTGCAGAGTCCGTTCGGGCCCCCTCCTCTCTAGCTGGCAGCACTATAGACTCTGGTAGGGATGGCCACCGACCAACGATAGATGCCAAACATCGATGGCTGACGGTTTTGCCATTGATGATAGAGAGCCAATGGTTCTCTGTCATCGATGGATGAGTGGAACCAAATAATACCACCCCACCCACATGGAGCTTAGCCCCACCTCTGGCTACTCGCTAAATACCCGCTAAGTGCAGCAGTGGTGTGTGTGTGATATAATGGGTGCAGGGTGTGCCCTTGGGTCAATGAAGAACCACACTGCCCATCCTGCCGGTGGGTGTGGTATGTTATGTCGCCAGTTCTCATGTCAATAGGCATAAGGTTGAAACTGTTGAAATATCGACTAGCAGCAAGTAGACATTCGGAGTATGTTGACAGTACCCATGTCGACATTCATGTCTACATGGATGACATAACATGGTAGAATGTTGACATAACATCCACTGTTCACTTACCCTGTTCTGCAGTCAGTGGAGTCTCAAATCTTCTTCTGGGTCGTGATGTTCATGTGAGCAACAGTGGGGTGAGTCAGCAGTATTCAGTTATTAAAGTCCCCTATCCCTAATACCTACCCCTAACCATGTCATTACAGATGTATCATTATACAAATAGCCTCAATATGCCATGTGATGCAAGGCACCTGGTGCCAGTGAGGCACCAAGTCCTGTGTGACTCTTCTAGTGCCAGATGACTTTATTACGTCTTTTTTCCCAAAACTGCATTTTGGTCGCAATACGAGTAGGACGTACCCGGAGACTGTGCTGATTAATTTGATATGCAACACTATATCTGTGAGCGACCAAGGTTCTATTTACTAAGCCTTAGAGAGATAAAGTACCAGCCAACCAGCTCCTGTTATTTTTCAAACACAGCCTGTAACATGGCAGTTAGAAGCTTATTGGGTGGCCCTTTATCTCCATTTACTTTATCTCTCTCCAAGGCTTAGTTAATAGACCCTTAAGTCTGTATACAGAGCACAACAGAACTTGGGGGAGGGGGGGGGAAGCTGTGGCCGCTGCATCGTAGCACGTCGTGTACAGATTCTCAGTCAGTCGCACACAAATATAAAAGTGTCGCATATCAAACGAATCCGCACAATCTCCTGGACCATCCTAGTCGCATCACACTGCAATGAGGATGCATTTTGGGGGTAAAAAGACACATAAAAGATGCTCAGAAATAGCACAAGACCTGGTGTCCCAGGAGGGGTCTGCAGCAATAATGTGTGAGAAAAAACTGTGCTCCACATGCTCCACAGCCATTGTTTTTGAGGGGGAAGGGGACCCACAAACATGTGCACAAGCGACTCCTCCAATCCTAAAATGCCCCTAAACTACAGTATGAACTATTTTCTGATGGTTACAGAGAGGCAAACTAACTTACTGCATGAATAGGTACAATGCAGCTGAGTTCTAGCTACTGCTCTAGGTACTACTGCTAGAGAGAATACATAGATTCGCATCATATGTACATATGCCTATAGATTGTAAGCTTGCGAGCAGGGCCTTCCTACCTCTATGACTGTTATCACCCAGTTTGTAATTGTTATTTCAAATTGTAAAGCGCAACGGAATTTGCTGCGCTATATAAGAAACTGTTAATAAATAAATAAATAAATAAATCAGCCCATCAACAAAGAGCCTCTGACACCTGCACACACGTACTCCCTTAAGGAGTCCATTTATGAAGCGGAGATCAGACCTTTCCCTGGCATTTTTGTAAATAACTTTTTCCCAGTACGGTATCCCGTCACCGCTCGGCCTCTATGGGATTGCGCTAGCTTTTCGGCAATAGGGAACAACAAAGCTGGAGAGACTATACTGGATCCTTATCAGTCCAATTAATCATGCACATGCAAGGATGCTAGTCGCACTTTAACCTTTTGCTGGTAGCATTAGGATGCCAGTGAACCAAGAAAACCATGCCCAGGATTTTCATCAGGCTCCCAGAGGAGACCTGGCATTTTATAGTATGGTGGTATTTCATTACGTATCGCTGAGATATGCAGAGATACATACAGTAATGACAGTTACAGTCATGTCTTGTACAATGGACCCAACTGTCTGGCATTTATTCCCTTTATCTTCTGCTACCATATAACAAGACAAGTTTTGTTTCAAAATATAATCATTTTACAATAAATTGAGCTTTCAGGTGTTTTTTTGCTCTACTTAGGGGTATATTCAATAAGTGTCAGAAGCTGCCATCTTGTCGGAAAGACTGCAGCTTCTGACAGACTTAGGTCGGAAGGGGTTCCGACCTATTCATTAGAGGCTGGAATTCCCGACTTGTCGGAAAACACGTGGATCGGCGGAATAGCCGCAGATCCACGTGCTTTTGTCGGAAACAAGGTCAAAGCCGACAGGATTTGGCCCCGTTTCCGACAACCTCAATCCAACTTTTCAAAAAGGCGGATTGAGGTGAGGACACGGGGGAGCGGCCGAGGTAGGGAGAGAGAGAGAGTGCTTACTGGTGGGGGCAGCTTGAGCCGTGGACGCTGGACATCACGGCTCCTCTCTGACGTCCCCCCGGCCAGGCATCTCTCTCCCGGCAGCGCTCCCCACCCGGTACTGAATGCGGCTGTGTGGCTGTCTCCAGCAGCTACCTGTGATCACACACACGGGGAGCTGCTGACAGCAGCAGCAAAGACGGGAGGGAACGGCCAAATCCGACAGTCGGATTTGGCCACCCTATTGAATAGGGCTTGTCAAATCCCATTCCGACAAATGCATGTCGGAATGGATCAGACTTTTATTGAATATACCCCTTAATGTAGAACAGCTTGTGAGAGTGTCATGCTTATGGCCACCACAGTACTCTGTTGGATGTTATGTCAGCCACACAGTGTACGCTTTCCAACTCATGTGACTTCACCATGTGATGATGGAGTTACACCGCACAGTGGCAGATTCCACTTTTATAGAATATACCCGGCACTTAGTCGTCACTTCAATTACAATGAGGGGAGGGGGGGGGGGGGGGGGCGCACAAATTTACAGTACATTGTAACACAGTGGAAATGCTGCCAGTGGTATCTGGATGATAGACCAACAATATATAGGTCGACACCATATGGTCAGCATGTAGAAAAGTTCAACAGATGAAAGTTCGACAGCAACAAAAGGTCGACATCAAAATTGTTGACACGTGTTTTTACACCGGCTTTATTTACTATCCATGTGAACATCTATTGGGAATAGTAACCTGGGGCCTGAAACATGGCAAGCGTAGGGAGACCACGAGGATAGAAGTTTCTCCTGATGCTGGTCAGATAACAGGAAAAATCCTAGACTTGCACCAAAATTCACCCCCACCCCCCCAAAAAAAACCAACAACTATTGCGTCGTCCATTGGTGTGTTGACCATGTTCATATTGACCGTTTCAATCTGTCAACCTTAAGCACTGTCGATCTTTCATGTGTCGACCTATTGTACTTGTTGGCCATATAGTGTCGACCTATTGACGGTCAACAAATGCACTGTAGATCTACTAATCTACACCCCTGCCAGTGTCCCCCCACAACTCACCCCACTTGTGACCCAGTCCTCGCTGCAAACTTGTGGATTTTTGTATGCAACCCTATGGGGCTTGAACAAAAATCAGCAAGTCCAGCGTTACTGTAGCTGCGGTATCTAGCTGCACTTATGGATGTGACTAAGTTGCATCTAACTAAACTGGCCCTTTAGGGCTTCATCATAACAGACATTGCAAAGTAGACTATATCCTTTTTCGTCATAGTCTGTGTGCCAAGCATTAATTTTATTGCCCACTTTGTTTTTTCACAATATCATGCATGCACTATATCAGGGGTGGCCAAACAGTCAATCGCGGACATGCGACCAGTCGATCGCGATCCGCCGCCCATCCACACGAGGCGAGGAGAGAGCAGCGCGCGCCTCTCCTGCTTGCCGTCCTGCCCCTCAGTCTGGTCTCCGGCAGTGACGGCGGAGTGTATAGCTCAAATCAGGTGCCGGTTCATTAGCCAATCAGAGCTCGCGGACCGGCGCCTGATTTGAGATATACACACTGCCGTCACCGCCGGAGACCAGACTGAGGGGCAGGGCGGCAGGCAGGAGAGGCACGCGCTGCGCTCTCCACACAGCAGCAAAATGGTGAGCAGCACTATGGGGGCATATCTGGCACTGTGGGGGCATATCTGTATCTGGCACTGTGGGGTCATATGTGGCACTGTGGGGGCATATCTAGCACTGTGGGCACATGGCACTGTGGGGTCACATCTGTATCTGGCACTGTGGGGGCATATCTAGCACTGTGGAGTCATATCTGTATCTGGCACTGTGGGGGCATATCTAGAACTGTGGTCACATGGCACTGTGGGGTCATATCTGTATCTGGCACTGTGGGGTCATATGTGGCACTGTGGGGGCATATCTAGCACTGTGGTCACATGGCACTGTGGGGTCATATCTGTATCTGGCACTGTGGGGTCATATGTGGCACTGTGGGGGCATATCTAGCACTGTGGTCACATGGCACTGTGGGGTCATATGTGGCACTGTGGGGGCATATCTAGAACTGTGGTCACATGGCACTGTGGGGTCATATCTGTATCTGGCACTGTGGGGTCATATGTGGCACTGTGGGGGCATATCTAGCACTGGGGTCACATGGCACTGTGGGGTCATATCTGTATCTGGCACTGTGGGGTCATATGTGGCACTGTGGGGGCATATCTAGCACTGTGGTCACATGGCACTGTGGGGTCATATCTGTATCTGGCACTGTTGGGTCATATGTGTATCTGGCACTGTGGGGGCATATGTGTTTGAGGTTTTTACCTGTGGGGGCCAATGTGTTATTTCGTGCGGTACAGTCATTACACCCTGTGCAGCAAGGCTACGTCCCTTTTTTTGTTATACCACGCCCACTTTTTGTTATGCCACGCCCCTTGTTTTGGGCACGCGCTGTTGTCCCTCCTAGGTAGATCACTAAAGCTTTTCAGCTTTCAAAGTAGATCACCGACTCCAAAAGTCTGCCCACCCCTGCACTATATATTCTGAATGCATGTGTTTTTGCTGATGAAATATTTCAGTGGGGCCCAGTTGGTGCCGTAAACTGTGGGTCACACATGCTTCAAGATCATCAAGATCATACTCCTCTGACTTTACGATAGTTCCAGTTGACACTGGACTGATCTCAAATCAGATATTGATCAGACCTTCTAATATTTATAGATCCACAGATTTTGCGATTTAAAGTGTCAATTTTCTGTTTAAACGATGCAATTTTACCAAACTTCAATTTGAATTTGATACTTCTACAAAGCATAAAAAAACACACAAATAAATAAAACAAAGACTAATATTATTGCATGGTAGGAACCTGAATAAGTTACATAACGTGCTATACTGTTATTAAGGGAGGGAAAAAAACAAACTGTACTACCA
This sequence comes from Pseudophryne corroboree, assembly GCF_028390025.1. Taxonomy (NCBI): domain Eukaryota; kingdom Metazoa; phylum Chordata; class Amphibia; order Anura; family Myobatrachidae; genus Pseudophryne; species Pseudophryne corroboree. The sequence goes on from NC_086446.1 coordinate 672,484,431, forward strand.
CTATAAAAAACAATAACTCTGTGCTACATTTGCAGCACTTTCACAGTGTTCTGTCTGAAGCAACCTTTTTAATAAGCCAATTTTTATTCATCTATTAAAATGCTAATGCACTAAAACACTCTGCCAGCATTTTTAAAGTGAAGGGAGCATTTTTGCACAAAGGCGACCAGCTGGGTGAAAGCTGTTTATTTGGGAGGGATCTCTCTTTGATCATTTGCTTCATAAATACTAGAAAAACAAATAAATATATCGCCCCTCTGCCGTATCAGAATGGGTGCTGTATTAACGTCTTGGGGATAAAGATATCAGCCAGTGACGGGGAGATGCGAGGCGAGCCGACTCATTAGCATGAGCAATGCTTTGCTATTCAGTAGACATATGTAGTGTTTGCTATATCAGAAAACAGATTTAGGCAATGCTAGTAGACAAAGCATGTAATTTCCAAGCAATGGATCTTTATTTTTCCTGCTCTTCCTTTAGAGAAACATGAATGACAGTCGGCAGCTGTGGGTTGAGATTATTCCCTCCATCTCCTGTCTTGCTAATTAAAAGGTTGATCACAGAACAATACTGCCATCATTAATTTCAGCCTTCTGATTGGACAGGATCCTGCTGCCCCGCCTGATCCTTTCACACTGCCGAAGTTAATGTGACAGGAGTCGCAAGATGGATTGCGTGTTGCCATATTGCTCCTAGTCTCAAATCAAGAGCTATCTGTGTAAACGGATTGTTCTAATTTGCTCTCATTATTATTACAATATCAGGAGAAAATAATGTGCACAGCTCACTGTCAAAACCAGGAGAAACAGCCATTACTTACAGGGAGACAAAGGCAGCTTTAATGGGGGCGCGACTGCTTTCTAATGTGTTCACAGTAAACGACAGAAATATTCTCTCCACTGGTTTTTTTTTTCCTGCATGTGCGTACATTAAAATAGAATTTATTACAATTGTAATCGCAGTGACAGGGTCTCTCTGCAACAGTATTTAACATCAAAGGAATAGTATGCAATGCAGAAAAAAAATAACACACAAGCTGAAGGCTGTGGATTTACAGCCCTATACAGTTTACTATATAATAACAGAGGTTGCTGACAAACATCAGAGTGTAATTAACAGCCCCCCTTCCAGCAAACAAGAATACGTAAATGGCTGTCGGCTTAAGATAAACTGATAATCAGAGGTATATTTACTAAAGGTCGCTTTTCATTGTCTGTTTTTTTAACTTATTATAAATCGATGGAGATCTAAATCGATATTGCGTTTCAGAGCTATAACACATATGTACAAACAGAGATAGATATATATATATATATATATATATATATATTCATTTTTAAACATTAATATTTTTATGTGTTTTAGCGCCAGGAATGCAACATCGATTTTAGAGAGATAAAAATGGATCTTTAGTAAATATATCCCTTATACTTTAAAGATAACATGCCAATGCTATAGATTGTGTGTCCCCACGTGTACATTTTAATTCAATAACCTTGCCGTACAGGGTTCTAGTGCAGACCTAAGAAATAAACAAAACTGTATTTTACCCTGAGTAATAAGCACATCGATATATCTGGGTGTAGAATACCAAGGGTTTTCCAGTGAACACAAACAAAAAGTAATGTGTAAAGTGAGGTCAATTCACAAGCCCTGACGGAGGTCACTAGCTGTCTAAAATGTTAGTACACACAGCTTCACACTCTTTTCATTGAAGACCTGCAATTGTGCTACATTTTTCGCACACACGTGAAATAGCAACCAAGAATCCCAAAAAGCATCCATCACTATCAATTAGTAAGATCTGAAAGTAGCCAGTTAAACAGTCTGTAACACTTTTCACAATACTTTATACATCAAGCTTTGAGATGACGACCTTTACATGAAAACCTCTATCCTATTCCCAAAAGCACAGTTATATTGCATGCAAGTGCACTTTCATAAAATTGTCATAAAAAAATATTAACAAGGTTTGGCAATGCGCTAGTACACATGTAGCGATCCAACACAGGCAGAATATTTCTCAGAAGAGACGCCAGGAACTATAAAACTTTTTACAAGCCGAATTTCAGGTGATAAAACTAAAGACAGATAGAACAGACATTATGAATGTAAACTATAACCCTAAAACCTCCGGTGTGACCGGCGTTTGCCAAAATAGATATGGTCTGTCCTGTAAGACCGCGTTAGTGACCAGGGACAAGAGTGTACCGCCCCAGTGTATCCCTGGCAAGGAAAGAGTTTACAGGGTACTCTTTGACAAGCGGTTTAAAATCCCTGCACTAAAAGACTGCACCACACTGCACTACAAAATGTGCTGATGATGCCAATTACAAGCCCCCAGCCGAATACTCCAGCCCCCACCATTCGGGCAGATTTATGTGGGCTCTTGCCGACGTTATTACAAGTCAGAGTTTATTGGGAAATTGTTACATTATGCGGAGTGTCTAACAAATTGCTTATGCTGCTATAATTGGATTACAACAGCCGCTTGCTCCCACCGGTAAGATTAGGCAAGTAGGGCTCCTGCCGATCTCTGAGCGTTAGCAGTAATTTTATTTGCCTTGCCTCTCTCTTTCCTAACAACATGCCTCTCTCCCTGCCAGCTGTCTGCTGAAAAGGCAAAGGCTTGTTCCTTGGCCTTAACAATGCAATTACAGCCCCGCAGATCGCACTGTTTGTGCATTAAGTACAGTGCCAAAACGAGGCAAATTGATCGTTTGACTTTTGAGGAAGCCATGTGATCTTCTCTGTGCGGGTGATCCGACATGCACCAGCGGTCACCCCTGCTGTTCATTCAGCTTGGAGAACTCTATCCCAAATCATTTTTCTAATGAACACACTGGGTGAATAAAACATATCATAATAAAACATATATACACCTACAATTGAAGTATGTTCATTAATGGGACTTCGCAGACGTCTCACAATGAAATGATATGCTCTTAAGGGGATTGTATCAGAGTTTTGAAAAATATAGGTCTTTCCGTGGATTAAGCCGACATTCCGAGTGTGACGCACCGTATAAAGGTCTCAAAATATTTTAATATTGTTAGTTATTTTATTCACTATGGACAGCAAAAGCAAGTGTGACACCTGGAGGCGAAAAAAAAGCCCTGCATTCCATTAGGGGAAAAAGGCCACACACACACACTAAGGACAAAAATAAAATAAACTAATCACAATTCTGCAAATATATATACATTGATATACATACATTATACATCTATAGCACACCTACACTTACTTTCAGAAAACTATAAGGCAAATAGCTCTATGTGTAAGGTGTCTGACTGCAATGTGAGAGAACCTGAGTTTGAGTCCCGGGCATGACATTATTGAGAAATGTGTGTGTGTTAACTATAGTAGGATGTAACTGAAGGTGGACATGTGCTCCTGTACTTACAGAAGCCTTCCTGCCTGCCAGCCCTGCATCCCACACAGCACAAAACTGCCTCCTTCACAGGTGAGATCCCCCCAGAGACAAGACAATTGTGTTGAATGAAATCTAATATACATAACATTTAAAAATCACGTTTTGATTACATCATAGCTTTTAAAATATTAAATATTAGGTCATGGACAGGCGAGTAATTGCACGTAACACAGGGTGGTTACAGTATTAAAGGTCCCTAACCAAGAAGTTCAATATGCTTAGACGTATTTAAAAGATATTTAACTGCATCTGTCGTCTACAAACCATGAAGGCAGTAATTTAGAGTTAATATTCATGAGAATGTAAGCCCAACAATTCTCTAGGAACCAGGAAAATATCCGAGGCACCCTAGTAAGATCTTAAGTTCAGAAGGAATTTAGAAGTTGCATGGTATGTAGGGACAGAGAGTCAATTCAACCTCATTAGTTCAGCCTACAATATGGCTGCCACAATCAAGGGTAGCTGACCGAAGTCATGATCTTGTGAAGACACCGGAGAACAAAGGGCTATAGCCACACTTCAGAGAGTCCACATTCATATAATGTAGCGTGCCAAGCAAGCATAGTTGAGTTCCGGAATAATGAGAGTCCTCCTGGATCCAAGCAAAGGTAGTGACTGTATAGTAGAGCGGCCAAGAGATGATGAGCAAGTGTGACTTACCTGGCAGCCATACCTACTGCGCTAAGGTGCCTTTGGTACTATGGGTGAAATGTATCAAACCTCTTAAAGAGTGGAGAAGTTGTCCTATATAGTAGGACCTCTGTCATCTGCCTTTTTAACTAAATTTCATGCTTTTTCCTGAATTCTGCATCCTATTTTTCTAATAGTGCACTAACTACTTAGGATTAGCGTAGCACATTAACACACATATTATAAGAAAAAAGTCACATGGCACAGCTAAATCGTACCAAACTGGGTTACTTGGCCCAATTTGAGTATATGTGTATGTGGACATATCTGTATGTATGTATGTATGTATGTATGTATGTATGTATGTATGTATGTATGTATGTAAGTTACCCATAAATAATAGTCTAAGCGAATATGAATGAATGTATTTGGCATGTGTATGTGATTCATGTGTACATACCTTGGATATATGAACGTGGGTATCTGGGATATAGGTCGACATATAAAAGGTCGACAGGATCAAATGGTCCACACACATATGGTTGACACAGCTTTTATTTTTTTCATTTTTCTACCTTCTTGCATGCAAGGGTATGCGCTGCACTAACTGGGGTTCACTGTCCTCATACGGAGAAAAAATACTGTGTTGGCCTTGTGTGTTGACCTTTTCAAGTGCCGACCTTTTACATGTCGAACTTTTATCCATGTTGACCATTAGTGGTCGACCTAACTAGGGTCAACTCAGTGATCCATACCCATGCATGTGTATATTGGCTAGAATGTGCATGTGTAAGGTAGATATTGGTCAGTTGCATGTATGAGACACTGTGAATATTTTTCCACAGTCATTCCAGGGCGAGATCACCTGTTAGGTGACCTAAACCACCAGTTCCCAAAGACTCTGAGTGGAGGTGGTCATGGAATCGTGCATCTCACAGACATCAGACGCGTATCACAGCCCTATGAGCTTACTAACTGTTGTAAAAAGGCATCTTTAGCCACAAAACAAATTTGGCATTGCTGGTTCCACCTGCCAGAAGTAGACATGCCCCTTGTGAGGAGAAGCACACTAGTAGAAGCACGAATTAGGTGCAACTTGCAAAACAAAAATATTTTTCAAAAGTAGGTAAGCAAGCAAGTGCTCCTCAGTGGCTCAGAATCTGGTCACTTGTCCGATTTCTGTGTTGCTGTTACAGCGTTACTTTGCTTTATTTTACCAAAGCACCAATGTCAGATACACTAAATAATAAAATAACCCCCCAAAAAATTCAATATTCAGAATCACCCGTGTCCAGTTGACAAACATGTAGAACATTAAAAACAAACTTAAAAAAAATAATAGAAATTGTGTTTGGGTGCTGTGGTTTTAAAATTTCAGTTATGTTTTCATTTTTCTTTTCTTTTTCAACTGCACTGTTGGGGGCCCTTGCCAGTCTAACCATGAGCTAGGGAGCGCAGGAAAGCTGGAACACAGGAACTCTGTTCCACTTGCAGCCGGCACAGTCCATAGCGATAGCTGTCATCTTAAGAGATGAACAAGTTTTGTGTTGACTTCCGCAGGGAACCGCCGCCTGCTGTGCTGTGCTGTGGTGAGACAGGGGTAGGATAGAATGTTACGCCAAACATGGCGAAATATGCCAAATTTTGCGTCCAAATGGTAACAAGTCAAATATTTTGCTCATTATTACTGTCAGCATTTAATCATGTATGGCTAATTTTTTTATAATCAAATATGCTATTCTAGAGATGATGGTCTCATTAGCAAAATGAAACACTTAAGTGAGGAACTTCTATATGGTTTATGCCTTACCATTCAGAACATGCAGGTTACCCTGTAGCAGCCTCATACAGTGAGCAAATTGAAGAATGATGTGTACAAGGCCTCCCCACTCAGACACTTAAAATTCTGTTTGTCGGATCTACTCAATGATCCATGTATTCCATTGTGTTTTCCAATCCCCTCAATACAAGGAAAAAGTCTGTGTTCTGTCTCACAGAACATCTGCATAGACTCTGCAGAATTAAACACCAGCATACATCTGAAAAGCACACATGCCTAAAAGTATGGCTCGCAATACAACTGTCTACAATAGGTTTTTTTTGGTTTGTTTGTGCCTTAATTGCCAGTAATAGCTGGTAATGCAAAGTGGTACAAAAGTGAATTGGTTACACGGTTCATACTTGGTTGTAATTCTTGAGGAAAATGTTTCCTATCACTTATGAGAAAAGGACTCTGCGCTCATTAAACAGCATGGCTCTCTTCGTGCCACAATCACACTGTTTCAGCATAATCGAAACTGAAATATTTTCTCTCCTGTAGACATAATTCTCTAAACTAAACAACTGAGCTATTAAAATTCATTAAATAAATAGTGGAAGCTGAAACCGGGAAATGAATTTCGAAGTGCGGACTCTGTTTATATACGCACTGGCTTTCCATTTAGCAGGCTTTGTTTATTTACCACAAACAAACAAACAAACAAACAAACAAACAAGCCTTCAAGTCAAATAGAACATCCTGTTTAAGGCAAAAAAGAACTAGATCGGCTGCAGTTAAAGGATCACTGAACCTAAAAATTGAATTGTTCAGATATGAATGATGGAAGTAAAATATACTGTTCCGTATCATACACTGCAGCTCTGATAAAAAGTAAAGCATTACTTCCCCACTACACTGCAGAATGTGGACTCTGTTTCCCTATCTGTAGGACATTGTCCGAATGGGACATAATTCTGGGTAAAAAGAATGGATTCCATCGGTCTTTGAGTTACTATGACATTACTATTATTTTTTTATTTTTAAAGGTTCATACAAGAGAGTGATTGCTATGACCCTACTGTATGCCTATGGCTCTTCCCTGCTCTTTGGTGGGTTTATTGATCCCTATAGTAGATAGGTAGCCCATATGCAATTATTTATTACTCGTTATTTATATATCGCACACATATTCTGCAGCAAACATTTGCACAGTCACATCAGTCTCTGCTCCAGTGGAGCATACAATTCATATTCCTACCAGATGTACACACACACACGGATTGTTGGGAGCCAATTAAACTTAGCATCATATTTTTGATGTGTCGGAGGAAACCAGAGTACCCGGAGAAAATCTGCGCAAGAACGGGGAGAGCATACAAACTCAATTCAGTGAATCCTATTTCAGTACCATAGTGCACACACTGGGGTCAATTCAATTCGATGACTAGTTGCCAATTCCGCTAGTTTATTTAAGTTTTGTCGACAATTGGAATTCCCACTAATTCAATTCTCGCCAATGTGACTGTTTAGTCGGCGATGTATATACAATTCCCGACAATTTGTTCTCCCTATAGGTTATAATGGTCAGACCAATAAAATGAACTCGCGGGTGGGGAGAGAGTTCGAATTCCCGACAATTGTAGACTTAAACTCTCCATTTTTTTCTGTCATCCCCCAAGGGGTGAGAGTTTACAAATTTTTGTTTTGAATTTAATACTAAGCTATTAGAAATGCTGTAAATAGGTCTAATTTTTCAATTCAACATATTTATATTCCCACTGGCTAGTTTAGCAAGTGGTTTGTCCCTCTCCCTTCTTAGTTGTTTCAGCTTAACATATCTTGCTGCAATAGAGGATTTCATCTGAAGAAGGAGGACAGCATGCACCTGACTGGAGTTTGAAGAGGACGCCGACCAAACTTATCGTATAGTATATGATTACAAAACTAGGACAGCGATGTGTTTTGTGCCGCAGCGCAAACAACATTGCAGCGGGGCAGTTATGTCAGAGAATGCTGGTTCTCCCTACAAAACAGCAGGTTTAAGTTGCGAGAAGCGGCATTCTCTGCTTTACGGAGCACTAAATTGATTAGCTGCGAGAGCCCCCTACTGGCACTATACGATCTGTGGCTGAATTGAATTTACCCCTTAGAAAAACATTTTACTTAATATTATTTTCAGAATTTTTAAATAAAAAACTTTTGGACTTGCGGTGCCGTGGAAAAAATTCTGATACTCAGGTGGTGATACAAAAAAGTTTGGAAAACCACTGCACTACACAATAAAATTAAAAACACTTTACTAGTGCTGCTACTCTACACTGCTCACCCTGCACACACTACAGTACTGCTGCTAATCTCTACTCCCGTCCCCACCTACAGTACACTACAGCCCCATACACACACAGGGAGATTTCCCCAGAGATGTGTGCTGAGTGAGGAGGGGGTCGCTCATGTCACCCAGCGGTGAACTTAGTGATGTGCTAGATTGAGCCTGCATGCAGGCTCAGTCTAGCACCGGCGATAGTGAAGCGCGGGGCCGCGCATCGCTATCGCTGTGGGGGTACACATGGAGAGATCCGTGCTTAACTTCTAAGCAATCTATTCAGATTGCTTAGAATTTAAGCACTGATCTCTCCGTGTGTACCCCCCTTACCTCTCACCCAATACACTACTTCACTCCCTTCCCTGCATAATTCCGTCACTACCGTGCACTGCACCCCCCTCCCCGCACACACTATCTTGCACCCCCATCCCCACAAACACTATACTACAGTCACTACCCTGCACCCCACTCCCCACACCCAGTACACTAGGCCGGACAATCGGTTGATCGTTAGTTCATGCTACCATATTAGTAACCTACTCTTAGTGCACAGAGACTCCTGGGTATTTACTATATGAGAGCATAAGACATTTGCACAGGGGCAATTCCCATAGTGAAAAGGGCAAACACATATGCATGGACAAATGTACTACAGGTCAGTATTTTTGTAACTTTGGAAGTCATTTGGAGTTGGGCACATACCCATTTGCATAGTGAAATATCCACGTTTGACCTTTGCATGCCTACCTCTCAACCAACACTCGGGTGTGGAATGACTGTTAGAAGATGATTGGTTTCTATGGGCAACTGTATTTCTCTCGGTTTGATACAGTTTGCCCAAATAATGAAAAAACGGTGGAGTTACTAAACATCGAGACCTGCAGGCAGGCACCTTACATGCAACTCTGACCTGCCCATCAGCATTCCTGGCAAGCACCATCCTGATGAACCAGCAGCTATGACACTAGACACATTCAGATATGAGGGTGAAGTGCACAACGTTTAAGAAGTGCTTTTATCTCCCTAAGGTAACCTGTGGTTCTCATGTTAATACAACCCCAAAATTCCCCTTCCAGAAAGAGGCTGGCAGAGCAGGTTAAGAATTGTAATTATAAAGGAGCTAGAGAGAGACCCAAAGTATGCACCGTCCTGATACAGAGGTTACTATTATTTCAATTATTAGATAAGGGGACATTGACGGATAATGAGCAATGAGGCTCCAGAACAAGAAAAGGCAACAAAATACACATAAGATGGAGCAATGGGACTTAAAACTTTACAGTTGCTATATGAGTGATGGCAACAAGGGATCTGGATTGTTGTATGCAAGGTCATCGATGGTTCCAGTTTAATGTGTATAGGGAGTCAAGGTTGCTGTCCCTGCATTTCCTGCCTGGGCTGGGATCTGAGACACAGGCAGTATGACGTGCATTGACTCATTACAGGTGGGCAAGCACATGACCTCCTTGCTGGGCTGCTGAAGGAAAACCTGGGAGGAGATGAAGTGCTGCTCATGCTATGGGAAGGTGTTTCACAATGTATACTAAGGAGTCCTGGTAGCTGGTCGCATTTAGAATCCCAGTTCCGTTCTGCCCCTGCTGCTACTAGCGGGTGTACCTCCGAGGGCTGGGGGCAATCATGCACTGCAGAAAGTAGCCAGCGACAAAATAAACCAACAGTATGTGCAACGTGGAGAGCTTCCTAACACACCAGCTTACTGTAAGTGTGGAAAAGCAGCTGGACGGTATCAGACCTATGTGTGACTGACACTCCTGAAAACAGAGTACCCCACCCTTTCCTCACACACGAGGCTGCCGCAGCTACAGCCAGTCTGGGACTGCCGCAGCAGCTTAGCCACACCAGTGTGATTGCAGGCACCATGGAAGCAGTGCACCATTCTCAACACTGAGGAACTCTGTAGCTGGCTTGAACTTGTGAAGGTAACAAAGGGAAGGTGGAGACAGCTGGAGGACATCAAAGCAGGACTGAATCTGGGAAAAAACAGTCAGAACAAACTACCGGTACCCTTCTCGGTGATTCCATGGGGAGACACAGCAAGATTCTATTAGCTGCAACACGTCCTGTGGGACCCGCTCATTTTGTGCCTATCCACTTATAGCCCACAAGTGCGAACCCTGTAGATGGCTTGATTCTGAGTTACACGCAATTCTGAATGTAGCCGTATCTCATGACTTTCGGCAAACTACATGAGTCGCGGCCTACATATACAAATTACAGCATATATGCCCAATATATGCGGATGTCCACATAAACGTATCCAGTATAAATACAGCCATACTGAGTACACCATCCCCAGAAATGGCTGGCAAAGGATGTTGTACTCAGAACGACTACCTACTTTATTTTTTTTATATATATATATATATATATATATATATATATATATAAGCGAGAGAGAGAGAGATTTATGGTAAGAACTTACCTTTGTTAAATCTCTTTCTGCGAGTTACACTGGATTCCACTGGGAATTACATTAGGGTGTAGAGTTGGATCTTGATCCGATGCACCAACAGGCTAAAAGCTTTGACTGTTCCCAGGATGCATAGCGCCGCCTCCTCTATATCCCCGTCTCCAGGCACTGGAGCTCAGTTTTGTTAACCAGTCCAATGCAGTAGCAGGTAAGAGAGACGACAACAGTTAGTAGCCACATACAACTACATTCTCACGACAGGAGAAGGGACCAGCGGCTAAAGCCATACAAACCCAAAGAAGCTAACTGCGTCAAGGTGGGCGCCCTATGGACTCCAGTGTACCTCGCAGAAAGATTTAACAAAGGTAAGTTTTTACCACAAATCTCCTTTTCTGCAGCAGGGTACACTGGTATTCCACAGGGAATTACATCGGGATGTCCTAAAGCAGTTCTTCATGGGAGGGGACGCACTGTAGCGGGCACAAGAACCTGGCGTCCAAAGGAGGCATCCTGGGAGGCGGAAGTATCGAAGGCATAGAACATTATGAACATGTTTACCGAGGACCACGTAGCCGCCTTGCACAATTGTACAAGGGTCGCACCGCGGCGGGCAGCCCAAGAAGGTCCAACAGACCGAGTAGAATGGGCCTTGATGGTAGCTGGAAGTCTAGTCTGTACATAAGCATGTACAATCACCATTCTAATCCATCTGGCCAAGGTCTGCTCATTAGAAGGCCAGCCACGTTTGTGAAAACAAAAAAGAACAAAGAGAATCAGATCTCCTAAGCGAAGCTGTTCTCTTCACATAAATACGGAAAGCCCGTACCACATTCAAAGACCGCTCTTTGGAGGACAAACCAGGAGAGGTAAAGGCCGGAACCGCAATCACTTGGTTAAGGTGGAAAGATGACATCACCTTAGGCAGATAACCAGGGCGAGTTCTAAGAATCGCCCGGTCACGGTGAAAAATCAGAAAGGGTGACCGACAGGACAAGGCACCCAAGTCTGAAACCCATCTAGCAGAGGCAATAGTCAACAAAAACAAGACCTTAAGAGTAAGCCACTTAAGGTCCACAGACTCAAGAGGTTCAAGCAGAGACTCTTGTAGGGCATCCAGAACAACCGACAAATCCAAGGAGCCACAGGAGGAGCATAGGGAGGCTGAATCCATAAAACACCCTGAGTGAAAGTATGAACGTCGCAATTATTCTCTGAAACCACACCGACAAGGCCGAAATATGAACTTTGAGGGAGGCTAGACGAAGGCCTAAGTCCAGGCCCTGTTACAGAAAAGCCAAAAGTTTGGCAGTACTGAACTTGTACGCATCATAATTCTGAGCTGCACACCAGGTGAAGTAAGAATTCCAGACCTTATAATAAATCTGAGCCAAAGCCGGCTTATGGCTTTCAACATAGTTTGAATGACCGCCTCAGAAAATCCCTTGGCCTTTAGAACTGAAGCTTCAAGAGCCATGCAGTCGGGCCAGATCCTGGTAGACACAAGAGCCCTGAACAAGAAGGTCTGGGCGTTGCGGAAGTAGAAGAGAAGAGGACGCTCTATTGAGAGACCCTGCAGGTCTGAGAACCAATGCCGTCTGGGCCACGCTGGAGTGATTAGAAGTAGTAATCCTCCTTTCTGCTTGAACTTCCTTATAACCCTGGGCAGGAGTGACACTGGAGGGAACACGTATGGCAGCCGAAAGCTCCATGGAATTGCCAGGACGTCCACGAACGCTGCTTGAGGATCCCCTGTCCTTGCTCCGAAGACCGGAACCTTGTAATTGTGTCGAGACGCCATCAGGTCTGGTAGGCCCCACTTGTCCACTAGGAGTTGAAATACTTCTGGATGAAGGCTCCACTCTCCGACGTGTACATCCTGACGACTGAAGAAGTCCGCTTCCCAGTTGAAGACACCCGGAATGAACACTGCCGATATGGCTGGCAGATGGCGTTCCGCCCATAGAAGAATCTTTGACACTTCCATCATTGCCATGCGGCTTCGAGTGCCGCCTTGATGATTTATGTACGCCACCGTGGTGGCGTTGTCCGACTGTACTTGAGCAGGCCTGTTCTGTACTAGAGGCAGGGCCAGTATCAAAGCATTGAAAACTGCCCGCAACTCGAGAATGTTTATCGGGAGGAGAGATTCCTCCCTGGTCCATCGAACCCTAAGATTGTTGCTCGAACACCGCACCGCGACCCCGCAGACTGGCACCTGTCGTTAGAAGGACCCAGTTGGAGATCCAGAAGGGTCAGCCCCTGCTCAATTGCTGGTCCTGTAACCACCAGGTCAGTGACAGGCGAACCTCCGGAGTCAAGGAGATCATGCGAGTCCTGATCCGTTTGGAAAGGATTAACCTCTGCAGAGGGCGGGAATGAAATTGAGAGTGCTCCACCATGTCGAAAGCAGACACCTTGAGGCCTAGTTCTTACACTCGGCAATGCATCGGCACACATGGGCGAGATAGGAAGCATCTTATCTTGTCCTGAAGTTTCAGGACTTTCTCTGGAGACGAGAACAACCGTTGGTTGTGGGTGTCCAATAATGCCCCCAGGTGAACCATGCTCTGAGCAGGGACCAGTGAGGATTTCTTCCAGTTGATGAGCCACCCGTGGGCTTGCAGGAATTGGACCGTCAGTTCCAGATGACGGAGGAGAACCTCTGGAGAGTTCGCCAGGATCAATAAGTCGTCCAGATATGGCATGATCCTGATACCCTGACGGCGTAGCATAGCCGTCATGACCTTGGTGAAGATTCTCGGAGCCGTGGTCAGACCAAAAGGTAAGGCCTGGAACTGAAAATGTAGGTTGCTAATAGCAAACCGCAGGTATTGCTGATGCGACATGGCAATAGGTATATGCAGGTAAGCATCCTGTATGTCCAGGGATACCATATAGTCCATGGGCTCCAAGGCCAGAACAATAGAGCAAAGAGTTTCCATACGGAATTTGGAAACTTTCACAAATGTATTCAAAAATTTGAGGTTGAGAATGGGCCGGGAAGACCCATTCGGTTTCAGAACTAGGAACGTTGAATAGCACCCCCTGCCTCTCTGAGCCAGAGGCACCAGCACTATCACCCCTGTGTTCAGGAGGGATTGTACCACCAGATGGAGAGTTGTTGCTTTTACCGGATCCGAAGGGATGTTTGTTGAGCAAAACTGGCAAGGGGGACGTTTCCTGAAAGAGATGGCGTATCCGTGAGTGACGACTTCCTTTACCCAGGCGTCTGAAGTGGTCTGTAACCATACCTGAGCAAACCGCAGAAGTCGGCCTCCCACCCTGGGGTCCCCCAGGTGGAGGCCCGCCCAGTCATGCAGCAGGCTTGTCTGTTTTGGAAGCAGGCTGACGGGCAGCCCAGTAACGTTTAGGTTTGGGCTTAGTGGATTTGGAAGTGCGAGCATGTTTCGGGTACGCCTGACCCTTTGCTTTACTTGGAGGCTGAAAGGAGCGAAAGGAAATACTTTTAGCCTTCGGAGCCGAAGGATTAGTACTTGGCAGACAGGCAGCCTTAGCGGATGCTAAGTCAGCAACAATCTTGTTGAGATCTTCCCCAAAAAGGACATTTCCCTTAAAGGGGATAACCTCCAAGGTCTTTTTAGAGTCCAGATCTACAGACCAGGACAGCAACCAGAGAATCCGACAAGCCAGAATGGACGTAGTAGACGCTTTGGCTGCCAGGACACCAGCATCAGATGCCGCCTCCTGCCCCCTTCAGGGTACAGAATATAGGGATAGCAATATGTGTGAGATACACGGAATAGAGACCACAGAGCAGCTATTGGCACACACAGTCACATGTACAATGTAGAAATTATTACAAACAACAATAAAACTGCACTGGACTAGCAATACTAAGTAACTGGACTACTAAGTAAAGCTATGTGTATATACAGATATAACAATGCACAGTAAATACTGGATGTATATCACAGGGTATATAATGAGAGGCTGTAATAATATATGAGAAAGACACTGTCTAGCATTATCAGGAAAATCAGACGGTAAGCTCCCCTTCAACTTCCTGAACCCAGGCTTCAATAGCTTTTGCAGCCCAAGAAGCCACAATAGTGGGCCTATGCACAGCTCCTGCAAGAGTGTAAATAGACTTCAAGCAACCCTCCACACGCTTATCCGTTGGTTCCTTCAGAGAGGTGACGGTAGTCACAGGCAGAGCAGATGACACCACCAGACGCGCGACCTGCGAGTCCACCGGCGGCTGTGTATCCCAGTTTTTACTTAACTCTGCAGCGAGGGGATAATGAGCTAGCACAGTGATGGCTAACCTTGACACTCCAGCTGTTGTTGAACTACACATCCCAGCATGCCCTGCTACAGTTTTGCTATTTGGCTATGCTAAAACTGATGCAGGGCATGCTGGGATGTGTAGTTCAACAACAGCTGGAGTGTCAAGGTTAGCCATCACTGAGCTAGCATATTCTTAGATAGGGAGAAGTTTTTTCCTGGATACTCCCAGGATTCCTGACGTATGTCAACCAAATAGTCAGAATGGGGTAAAACTAAATTTAGTAACCTTCTGATGCTTGAATTTATCAGGTTTCTTAGAGGTATCCGGAGGTTCTGCATCATCCTCAATTTGAGAAGCTGAGAAACCATCCTCTTCCCGTGCATCAGCCCAGGCAGCCACTGCCTTTGCCATCCAGGCTGAAGCCATGGCTGGCCTAATGACTGCCCCAGACAGAGAAAATATGGTTTTCAGAAAACCATCCACTCTCCTATCCGTGACATCATTTAATGATGTTGACGGTAAAGGCAACATAGATTTTCGCACTAATCGAATTACATGCGTATCTACTTTAGGAGCCACCTCCCTTTTTAAACAGTCCCCTGCTGGAAAAGGATAATTGGAATCCCATTCTATATTCTATATTTTTTTATTGGCTCTAATTAATTCAGCTATATCCACTGAGCTGAGTCCCTCTTCCTCCTCTTCGTGTGCCTAAGTAGAGTAAATTGAATTTTCATCTTCCGATGAATCGTCTTGTGTAGCCTGTGAAGGTTCACATACGATCGGTTTATCAGCTTGTTTCACATGAGAAGCTGCTGGGGGAAATTATATACCGTAGGTAGGGAGCTGCATGTATGGGTTAATAGTGTACCCCATTCCTGGTAAAGAAGCTGTAGGAATTACCCGTTAAGCTATACTGGACAAGGTCTGTACAAACATAGCCCAAGGTGGATTAATATGTACCTGACGTTGCACAGGGATCTGCCTTGTATTTTGCTGAAAAGCAAAACAATTTGCACATAAACCATCCTGAGAGGATAATATAGTTTTGCAAGACAAACATGATATGAGTGTTGGTGTTACTGTAAGTGTACCTTTGTCACTTTTGCCGCTCTTAGACATGATAAATAATCAGCACTTTCACAGTGTACTACATAATTTGTGACTGTAATCACTTTAACCTTCTAAAGTGATATCAATCTGACCCTACCCACGCGCCGGCATTGAGGATCAGAAGAAACAACTGACACACACATTTTAAGATCAGCAATCACACTAGCAGTCAGTCACATGTTATATATTAGTCATATGAGCACATTATCAACTACAAACACATTTTAAAGTACCGTATATACTCGAGTATAAGTCGACCCGAATATAAGCCGAGGCACCTAATTCTACCACAAAAACCTGGGAAAACTTATTGACTCGAGTATAAGCCTAGGGTGGGAAATGCAGCTCTAGCCGTACACAGCCCTCAGTGCCAGATATGCCCTCATAGTGCCAGATATGCCCCCACAGTGCTGCCAGATATGCCCCCACAGTGCTGCCAGATATGCCCCCACAGTGCTGCCAGATATGCCCCCACAGTGCTGCCAGATATGCCCCCACAGTGCTGCCAGATATGCCCCCACAGTGCTGCCAGATATGCCCCCACAGTGCTGCCAGTTATGCCCCCACAGTGCTGCCAGATATGCCCCCACAGTGCTGCCAGATATGCCCCCACAGTGCTGCCAGATATGCCCCCACAGTGCTGCCAGATATGCCCCCACAGTGCTGCCAGATATGCCCCCACAGTGCTGCCAGTTATGCCCCCACAGTGCTGCCAGTTATGCCCCCACAGTGCTGCCAGATATGCCCCCACAGTGCTGCCAGATATGCCCCCACAGTGCTGCCAGATATGCCCCCACAGTGCTGCCAGATATGCCCCCACAGTGCTGCCAGATATGCCCCCACAGTGCTGCCAGTTATGCCCCCACAGTGCTGCCAGATATGCCCCCACAGTGCTGCCAGATATGCCCCCACAGTGCTGCCAGTTATGCCCCCACAGTGCTGCCAGATATGCCCCCACAGTGCTGCCAGATATGCCCCCACAGTGCTGCCAGTTATGCCCCCACAGTGCTGCCAGATATGCCCCCACAGTGCTGCCAGATATGCCCCCACAGTGCTGCCAGATACGTTCCCTCCCCAAGTGCCAGGTATGCCCCACAGTGCTGTTACTTACCCCTCCGTCGATCCCGCGCTGTCTTCTGGAGGGACACGAAGCACACAGCGTGCGCGGCTCTCCTGTGTCCCTCCTGCATCTTCGGCGGCCGCGGCGGGTCTATTATAGGAAGTGCCGGTTCGTGATCAGAGGTCACGAACGGGTATTTCCTGTAATAGAACCGCCGCTGCTGCCGCCGGAGATGCAGGAGGGACACAGGAGCGCCGCGCGCTGTGCGCTCCATGTCCCTCCTTCACACTGCTCTGCCTCTGCCTGCACTGACTCGAGTATAAGCCGAGGTGGCTTTTTCAGCACAAAAAAAAGTGCTGAAAAAGTCGGCTTATACTCGAGTATATACGGTATGTAGGAATACATATTACTGAATCCTGTTTTACACAGATCTAACATATTCAGACGCATTGCGAAGAAAACCACAGTAAATGTACACAGACTCATATGCAATAGGTACTTAACTATTCATACTGAACAAGTAGATAGAAATGTAGTGCTGTATAGCCCGTACTCAGTAGAGTGGGATACAGGGAGACTCACCTCGCTTCCAGGATCGATCAATACGTTAGCGAACGCTGAGTGGATCCAGACGCTACTAGTGTACACTGTCGCTCCGGGAACCTATAGTGAACACAGACGCTCAGTGAACACAGACGCACCGGTCACACAGCCCAATGCTGCAAACGGGTCTCCTCGCGGTAGCGCTTAGTGAACACAGACGCAGCGGCCTATGCTGCGACCGAGTCCCCTCGTGGTAGCGTCTGAGACGGAAGCGAGGAAACAGTTCATGGCGGGAGACTCGGCGGAAACTGGTCATGAACCGGGGAGGAGGGGCGACTAGGAGGGCGTCTAACTCCCCCTGCTGACATCAACCCTAGGGATCGCGGCCTCGTACTATTCCTGGTACCTAAGATCCCTAAGGCCTAGCGCTGGTGCACCCGCGGTGGCAGCCGCGTCAGCTACTGTTTGGTAGTCTCCTCCCAATACAGTGCGGCTGTGTCCGTATTCCATCTACTAAGCGGAATCGATGCCTTACCTTCTCTCCGTGCTCCGGCCAAAGCCTGGTAACGTCTGCTGGACCTGCTAGTATATCCGACACAGACGCCCGCCTTAACAGCACTGTACTCGTGGGTAAGCGTTGTTGCGGCCCGGTGGAGAGTTGTTGGAGCGACTCTTTCTAAGCGTATAAGACGAAAAGATCACTCAAAAAATTAGTAAGACTAAAAAATAACATAAGAAAGCTTAGGGCTGCTAAAAGGAACAGCAGCCCTCTGACCATGGTCCGGCTCATGCCGCACCAAACAAAAAACTGATTTGCCTGAGCCAGTGGGCGGGGATATATGGACGGGCCCGTTGCATCCTGGGAGGCCTGAAAGCTTTTGATCGTTTGGTGTCAATCAGCTGTCGCTCCAGCATATCCCATTGTTATCCTGTGGATAACCTGTGGACCCTGCCGCAGAAATGCACAGCGCTGATGAAGCAGGCGGCTTTACAGAGTAGACATTGCCCAGCAGTCCCAGGATCAGCTCAGCTTGTGTGTAATGGCGCCCAAACGCTGCCAGGGAGTGAGAGAGAGAGAGAGATGCAGCTTCAGGGCGGGAACATTTGCAGTAAATGGCGCCTGGGGCTGGGGGAGGGGCTACAGGTCAGAGCCTTATCTCCTTGCTGGACTTCACCACCGGGTACTGCGGTGCCTATTTGAAACGGATTTTAAGAAATCCGACCTGTGCCCCTTGCCCTGGTGGTCTAGTGGGGTCCCTGTACAGCCACAGTGTCCACGCCAGCGCGCGCGGTCTATCCTCGGAGACCGCGCCGGACCGCAATTTCAGCCTGGGGGACCCTCTGACCTCCTCCCGAAGATACAGCCACGCGATCCAGGAGAGCAGCGGCGGGTGTGTGCCTGAAGTGATCGGAGCCCTCCGCTGTAAGTATCCGGCAACCAGGGCATGGGAGTATACAGAGCGGCAGCACGATATGTCAGACTGATATATAGCACTTCTAAGTGCCTGTACTGCGGCCCTTGAAGTCTTCTTTCTTCAGAAAAGCTCTTTTCAGGGCTGCCTAGCGCAGCCCTCCCTGTTAGCTGCCTATATTATATATATATATATATATATATATATATATATATATATATATATATATATATATATACACACATATACACACACATACATACATACATACATATAATAAGAATTTACGCACCGGTAATTCTATTTCTCGTAGTCCGTAGTGGATGCTGGGGACTCCGTAAGGACCATGGGGAATAGCGGCACTGCAGGAGACTGGGCACAACTAAGAAAGATTTAGGACTACCTGGTGTGCACTGGCTCCTCCCTCTATGCCCCTCCTCCAGACCTCAGTTAGGAAACTGTGCCCGGAAGAGCTGACACAATAAGGAAAGGATTTGGAATCCCGGGTAAGACTCATACCAGCCACACCAATCACACCGTACAACTCGTGATACTATACCCAGTGAACAGTATGAATAACAACTGAGCCTCTCAAACAGATGGCTCCAAACAATAACCCTTTAGTTAGGCAATAACTATATACAAGTATTGCAGACAATCCGCACTTGGGATGGGCGCCCAGCATCCACTACGCACTACGGTGCAATATTTTAGGCAGCAAGCGAACACTCAGTTCTTGAAGTTGACGTGTTAGAAGCAGGAAAAAAGGTCCAGCACAAGGACGAGCGACTTTAACAAGGTCCAAATTGTGATGGCTAGACGACTGGTTCAGATCATCTCCAAAATGGCAGATCTTGTGTGGTGTCCCTGGTATGCAAAGGTTCGTACCTACCAAACATTGGGGCAGATGTATTAATCTGTAGAAGGCATAAGGAAGTGATAAACCAGCGATATGTGCAAGGTGATAAAGGCAGCAGCCAATCAGATCCTAACTGTTAATTTACATATTGGAGCAGATTGGCTGGTGCCTTTATCACCTTGCACATATCACTGGTTTATCACTTCCTTATGCATTCTCCAGGTTAATACATCTGCCCCACTGTCTGGTTAAGAACAGCTGATGAACCAGTGACAGATTCCTGGAATCCAAGGCTAGCCCACATGGTTCAATACCATAGAAGAGCTACTATAGCACATATTGCTAAAAAAAGTTAATGCTGGCTTTGGGCCTAATTCAGAGTTGATCGCAGCAGCAAATTTGTTAGCAGTTGGGCAAAACCATGTGCACCTCAGGGTCATCTCACAACATGTACAGAGAGAGTTAGATTTGATTGAGGTGGATCCTTTCGTTCGCACTTCTGCTAAGCTAAAATACACTCCCAGTGGGAGGCGGCATAGTGTTTGCACGGCTGCTAAAAACTGCTACCGAACAAACAACTCGGAATGACCACCCATGTGCACTGCAGGGGGGGGGGGGGGGCAGATATAACATGTGCAGAGAGAGCTAGATTTGGGTGTGGTGTGTTCAAACTGAAATCTAAATTCCAGTGTAAAAATAAGGCAGACAGTATTTACCCTGCACAGAAACAAAATAACCCACCCAAATCTAACTCTCTCTGCACATGTTATATCTGCCACACCTGCAGTGCACATGGTTTTGCCCAACTGCTAACAAATTTGCTGCTGCGATCAACTCTGAATTACCCCCTTTGATAGAAAGGTGTCAGAACATGCACTGCATAACTGCTTGAGGCGTATATGTGGCCGTGCAGCCGCAGACCAGTCACAGTAACCATGCTCACCCTTGTCAACTGCCGAAAGCGCAAACAAAAAGGCATCCAATTGTGGGATATGCTGGAAAAACAAGTCCAAGCCATGGAGGCCCTAGCTCATAACTTACAAGACTAAAGGATCTGCTGCTAACTTCTTGGTGTCAGATACCACAGGACACCCTCAGGTGTCTTGTGGAGTCCATGCCTTGATGGGCCAGAGCTGTTTTGGCAACACTAGAGAAGGGCTCGACAAACTCCAGGGGCCAGGTAGCCATGGCCCCTATATTTTGCTGCCTGGCTACCAGATTATGCAGGGAGGGAAGAAGCAGATCCTCTTCACCCCCCGCTGAGATTCATGGGCGTGCCTGTATTGCAGCAGCCATTTCATGCAGAGGACTGTATGTACCGAGTGTCCGTCCCAGCCTGTGCTGTCTGCTGTGCCTGTCTGTCCCGGCCTGCTGCGCTGTGCGCGGTCTTCAAACTCAAGCTGCATAGAGCTCTCCGATAAGAGGGTCTATGTGTGGCCAGGGATTGTGGCTACAGAGGGGGTTGTGATTTGGCCACAGGGTGGGGGGAAATTGTTTACCCGGTGGATTGCTGCGGAGGGATGGTTTGCCAGGGGGGCCTCCTTGGCTGTGTGGCCGGTTTGCCTGGGGGATGGGGGGAAACTGCTCAGCAATGTTACTGTGGGGAGGTTGGTTCACTTTTGTTTTTTTGTGGGGGTGGGCAGATGACAACAGTGGTCTGGCTCCTACACTTTTATCTTGGTTCCTAGATTTTAGAAAAATTGTCAAGCCCTGCACTAGAGGGCCTACCCAATATTAGGCAGGTGATTTTAATGTAATGGCCGATGGGTATAAATCGGACATATTGTTTCAGATACCACCTACCATATCGCTCAATGTTCTCCCCAGGATCATTTTAACATGACACATGGTACTATCCTGCCACAGGGGTCTGACAACCAAATATCAGAGTAATGTTACTGTGACAGTACAGTAACGGAGAACTCTCCCGTTTTTAAAAGGCAGGGTGCTGTTTGGATGGTGGGAACATTGTAGAATGTGCATCGCTGGCCAACATTAGTTCTGTGTTTAGCCAGCAAGTGAGCAATATCTGCAAGAGTCTTTAAAGTGTGTTTAATTTAAAACAGGACTCAACAAATCCCAGGGGATGGGTAGCTATGGCCCCTAGATTTTGCTGCCTGGCAACCAGATTATGCAGGGAGGGAAGAAGCAGATCCTCTATAGCAACAGCTGAGATTCATAGGCGTGCCTGTATTATGGCAGCCATTTCATGCACAGGAGTGCATGTGCTGAGTGTCCGTCCCAGCCTGTGCTGTCTGCTGCGCTGTCTTCAAACTCCGTCTGCATAGAACACTCAGATAAGAGGGTCTATGCGTGGCCATAGATTGCGGCTTCGGAGGGGGTTGTGATGTGGCCACAAGGTGGGGGGTAGATTGTTTGCCTGGGGGATTGCTGCGGAAGGCTGGTTTAGCTAGGAGCCCTTTATTTGTGTGGCCGTGGGGTTGGTTTGCCTGGGTGGGGTGGGAAGCTGCTCATGTGGCTGTGGGTGGATGACAACAGTGGTCTGGCTCCTACACTTTCATCCTTGCTTCTAAATTTTAGAAAATAAGAATTTACTCACCGGTAATTCTATTTCTCGTAGTCCGTAGTGGATGCTGGGGACTCCGTAAGGACCATGGGGAATAGCGGCTCCGCAGGAGACTGGGCACAACTAAGAAAGATTTAGGGCTACCTGGTGTGCACTGGCTCCTCCCTCTATGCCCCTCCTCCAGACCTCAGTTAGGAAACTGTGCCCGGAAGAGCTGACACAATAAGGAAAGGATTTGGAATCCCGGGTAAGACTCATACCAGCCACACCAATCACACCGTACAACTCGTGATACTATACCCAGTGAACAGTATGAACAACAACTGAGCCTCTCGAATAGATGGCTCCAAACAATAACGCTTTAGTTAGGCAATAACTATATAAAAGTATTGCAGACAATCCGCACTTGGGATGGGCGCCCAGCATCCACTACGGACTACGAGAAATAGAATTACCGGTGAGTAAATTCTTATTTTCTCTGACGTCCTAGTGGATGCTGGGGACTCCGTAAGGACCATGGGGATTATACCAAAGCTCCCAAACGGGCGGGAGAGTGCGGATGACTCTGCAGCACCGAATGAGCAAACTCAAGGTCCTCCTCAGCCAGGGTATCAAACTTGTAGAATTTAGCAAATGTGTTTGAACCCGACCAAGTAGCAGCTCGGCAAAGTTGTAAAGCCGAGACCCCTCGGGCAGCCGCCCAAGAAGAGCCCACTTTCCTCGTGGAATGGGCTTTTACAGATTTAGGATGCGGTAGTCCAGCCGCAGAATGTGCAAGTTGAATCGTACTACAGATCCAGCGAGCAATAGACTGCTTTGAAGCAGGAGCACCCAGCTTGTTGGGCGCATACAGGATAAATAGCGAGTCAGTTTTCCTGACTCCAGCCGTCCTGGAAACATAGATTTTCAGGGCACCGACTACGTCCAGCAACTTGGAATCCTCCAAGTCCTTAGTAGCCGCAGGCACCACAATAGGTTGGTTCAAATGAAAAGCTGATACCACCTTAGGAAGAAATTGGGGACGAGTCCTCAATTCCGCCCTATCCATATGGAGAATCAGATAAGGGCTTTTACATGACAAAGCCGCCAATTCTGACACACGCCTGGCCGAAGCCAAGGCCAACAGCATGACCACTTTCCACGTGAGATATTTTAGTTCCACGGTTTTAAGTGGCTCAAACCAATGTGACTTAAGGAAATCCAACACCACGTTGAGATCCCAAGGTGCCACTGGAGGCACAAAAGGGGGCTGAATATGCAGCACTCCTTTAACAAACGTCTGAACTTCAGGCAGTGAAGCCAGTTCTTTTTGGAAGAAAATCGACAGAGCCGAAATCTGGACCTTAATGGAACCTAATTTGAGGCCCATAGTCACCCCTGACTGTAGGAAGTGCAGAAATCGATCCAGCTGAAATTCCTCCATTGGGGCCCTTCTGGCCTCACACCACGCAACATATTTTCGCCATATGCGGTGATAATGGTTTGCGGTCACCTCCTTCCTAGCTTTAATCAGCGTAGGGATGACTTCCTCCGGAATGCTCTTTTCCTTCAGGATCCGGCGTTCAACCGCCATGCCGTCAAACGCAGTCGCGGTAAGTCTTGGAACAGACAGGGTCCCTGCTGCAGCAGGTCCTGTCTGAGCGGCAGAGGCCATGGTTCCTCTGATATCATTTCTTGAAGTTCTGGGTACCAAGCTCTTCTTGGTCAATCCGGAACAATGATTATAGTTCTTACTCTTCTCCTTCTTATTATCCTCAGTACCTTGGGTATGAGAGGAAGAGGAGGGAACACATAAACCGACTGGTACACCCACGGTGTCACTAAAGCGTCATCAGCTATCGCCTGAGGGTCCCTTGACCTGGCGCAATATCTTTTTAGCTTTTTGTTGAGGCGGGACGCCATCATGTCCACCTGTGGCCTTTCCCACAGGTGTACCACCATTTGGAAGACTTCTGGATGAAGTCCCCACTCTCCCGGGTGGAGGTCGTGTCTGCTGAGAAAGTCTGCTTCCCAGTTGTCCACTCCGGGAATGAACACTGCTGACAGTGCTAACACATGATTTTCCACCCATCGGAGAATCCTTGTGGCTTCTGCCATCCCCATCCTGCTTCTTGTGCCGCCCTGTCGGTTTACATGGGCGACCGCCGTGATGTTGTCTGACTGGATCAGCACCGGCTGGTGTTGAAGCAGGGGTCTTGCCTGACTTAGGGCATTGTAAATGGCCCTTAGTTCCAGAATATTTATGTGTAGGGAAGTCTCCTGACTCGACCATTGTCCCTGGAAGTTTCTTCCCTGTGTGACTGCCCCCCAACCTCGAAGGCTGGCATCCGTGGTCACCAGGATCCAGTCCTGTATGCCGAATCTGCGGCCCTCTAGAAGATGAGCACTCTGCAGCCACCACAGCAGCGACACCCTGGCCCTTGGAGACAGGGTTATCAGCCGATGCATCTGAAGATGCGATCCGGACCACTTGTCCAACAGATCCCACTGAAAGATCCTTGCATGGAACCTTCCGAATGGAATTGCTTCGTAAGAAGCCACCATCTTTCCCAGGACTCGCGTGCAGTGGTGCACCGACACCCGTTTTGGTTTTAGGAGGTCTCTGACTAGAGATGACAACTCCTTGGCCTTCTCCTCCGGGAGAAACACTTTTTTCTGTTCTGTGTCCAGAACCATCCCCAGGAACAGTAGACGCGTTGTAGGAACCAGCTGCGACTTTGTAGCACTTCCCGAGCTAGTGCTACTCCGATCAACAACTGTTCCCTGGACCTCGCCTTTATAAGGAGATCGTCCAAGTACGGGATAATTAAAACTCCCTTTTTCCGAAGGAGTATCATCATTTCGGCCATTACCTTGGTAAATACCCTCGGTGCCTTGGACAGACCAAACGGCAACGTCTGGAATTGGTAATGACAGTCCTGTACCACAAATCTGAGGTACTCCTGGTGAGGAGGGTAAATGGGGACATGCAGGTAAGCATCCTTGATGTCCAGTGATACCATGTAATCCCCCTCGTCCAGGCTTGCAATCACCGCCCTGAGCAATTCCATCTTGAACTTGAACCTTCTTATATAAGTGTTCAAGGATTTTAAATTTAAAATGGGTCTCACCGAACCGTCCGGTTTCGGTACCACAAACATTGTGGAATAGTAACCCCGTCCTTGTTGAAGGAGGGGTACCTTGATTATCACCTGCTGAGAATACAGCTTGTGAATCGCCTCCAGCACTGCCTCCCTGTCCGGGGGAGCTGTCGGCAAGGCAGATTTGAGGAAACGGCGAGGGGGAGACGTCTCGAATTCCAGCTTGTACCCCTGAGATACTACTTGTAGAATCCAGGGATCCACCCGTGAGCGAGCCCACTGGTCGCTGAAGTTCTTGAGACGGGCCCCCACCGTACCTGGCTCCGCCTGTGGAGCCCCAGCGTCATGCGGTGGACTTAGAGGAAGCGGGGGAGGACTTTTGTTCCTGGGAACTGGCTGTATGTTGCAGCTTTTTCCCTCTACCTCTGCCTCTGGGCAGAAAGGACGCGCCTCTAACCCGCTTGCCTTTCTGGGGCCGAAAGGACTGTACCTGATAATACGGTGCTTTCTTTGGCTGTGAGGGAACATGGGGTAAAAATGCTGACTTCCCAGCTGTCGCTGTGGAAACGAGGTCCGAGAGACCATCCCCAAACAACTCCTCACCCTTGTAAGGCAAAACTTCCATGTGCCTTTTAGAATCTGTATCTCCTGTCCACTGCCGAGTCCACAATCCTCTCCTGGCAGAAATGGACATTGCGTTTATTTTAGATGCCAGCCGGCAAATATCCCTCTGTGCATCTCTCATGTATAAGACAGCGTCTTTAATATGCTCTACGGTTAGCAATATAGTGTCCCTGTCTAGGGTATCAATGTTTTCCGACAGGGAATCTGACCACGCAGCTGCAGCACTGCACATCCATGCTGAAGCAATAGCCGGTCTCAGTATAATTCCTCTGTGTATATATATACAGACTTCAGGATAGCCTCCTGCTTTCTATCCGCAGTCTCCTTTAGGGCGGCCGTGTCCGGAGACGATAGTGCCACCTTTTTTGACAGACGTGTGAGCGCTTTATCCACCCTAGGGGATGTCTCCCAACGTGACCTGTCCTCTGGCGGGAAAGGGTACGCCATTAGTAACTTTTTAGAAATTACCAGTTTCTTATCGGGGGAAGCCCACGCTTCTTCACACACTTCATTTAATTCATCAGATGGGGGAAAAACCACTGGCAACTTTTTCTCCCCAAACATAATACCCTTTTATGTGGTACCTGGGGTAATATCAGAAATGTGCAACACATTTTTCATTGCCGTAATCATATAACGAGTGGCTCTATTGGAATGTACACTAGTCTCATCGTCGTCGACACTGGAGTCAGTATCCGTGTCGACATATGTGTCTGCCATCTGAGGTAGTGGGCGTTTTAGAGCCCCTGATGGCTTTTGAGACGCCTGGGCAGGCACGGGCTGAGAAGCCGGCTGTCCCACATCTGCTATGTCGTCAAACCTTTTATGTAAGGAGTTGACACTGTCGCGTAATTCCTTCCACATGTCCATCCATTCAGGTGTCGACCCCGCAGGGGGTGACATCACATTTATCGGCACCTGCTCCGCCTCCACATAAGCCTCCTCATCAAACATGTCGACACAGCCGTACCGACACACCGCACACACACAGGGAATGCTCTGACTGAGGACAGGACCCCACAAAGTCCTTTGGGGAGACAGAGAGAGAGTATGCCAGCACACACCAGAGCGCTATATAATGCAGGGATACACACTACACACAGTGATTTTTCCCCTATAGCTGCTATAATACACAGTTTGCGCCTAAATTTAGTGCCCCCCCTCTCTTTTTTACCCTATTGAGCCTGGAAACTGCAGGGGAGAGCCTTGGGAGCGTCCTTCCAGCGGAGCTGTGAGAGGAAATGGCGCCAGTGTGCTGAGGGAGATAGCCCCGCCCCCTTCTCGGCGGACTTCTCCCGCTTTTTTCAGGATATTTTTGGCAGGGGATTTTACACATATATAGTCTTACTGACTATATTATGTGTTTTTTTGCCAAGCTAAGGTACTCTTATTGCAGCCCAGGGCGCCCCCTCCCCAGCGCCCTGCACCCATCAGTGACCGGAGTGTGTGGTGTGCATGGGGAGCAATGGCACACAGCTGCAGTGCTGTGCGCTACCTTAATGAAGACCGGAGTCTTCAGCCGCCAATTTCCTGGACGTTCTTCTTGCTTCTGGCTCTGCAAGGGGGACGGCGGCACGGCTCCGGGACCAGACGACCGAGGCTGGGCCTGTGTTCGATCCCTCTGGAGCTAATGGTGTCCAGTAGCCTAAGAAGCCCAAGCTAGCTGCAAGCAGGTAGGTTCGCTTCTTCTCCCCTCAGTCCCTCGTAGCAGTGTGTCTGTTGCCAGCAGATCTCACTGAAAATAAAAAAACCTAAATATACTTTCTTTTCTTAGAGCTCAGGAGAGCCCATTGTGTGCAACCAGCTCGGCCGGGCACAAAATTCTAACTGAGGTCTGGAGGAGGGGCATAGAGGGAGGAGCCAGTGCACACCAGGTAGTCCTAAATCTTTCTTAGTTGTGCCCAGTCTCCTGCGGAGCCGCTATTCCCCATGGTCCTTACGGAGTCCCCAGCATCCACTAGGACGTCAGAGAAATATATATATATATATATATATATATATATATATATATATATATATATACACACGCACACATATATACATATACACACACACATATATATGTATATATACACACACACATATTATATATATACACATACAAGTATAAGTAAAATATGTTTACTTACTTTAACCACACAACTTTCCGTCTTCATGGCAGACCCAGATAAGCACACAGTTTCTTGGTTTAAACACAATCTGGCACAGCTGTTGTATGTCTGAAACGAAAAATGAATGCTGGGTCAGGTATTGTAATACAAGTACACAGGGTACAGCAACCAGCTGGACTGGCAGCCATAGAAGAAACTTCTCTACAATTACTGACCTACAGCTTTCCAACACCAGGGAAGTGATGTGGCAGTTACAACTTAATCACTTTGCTCTAATGGTAACTAACATCTTTGAATTGAGTAAATGAAAACAAAGTATTAATTTAACTGTAAACAGATGGAGCAAAACCTCACTGATTGCTAAACACACACTTACATGACATCTACTGTATAAGGCATGCATCTGTACAGCAGCGGGCGGACTAAGGGGGTGATTCAGAGATGGACACAGTGCACATTGTGGCCTCAAACTCCCTTCCACTACAGTGAACTGAAATGGATGAGGGTATTAGACATGTAGAAGTATCCTTTACATCTGGGAGGTAGTATATGTGGCAGTATGTCAAGGACCTAAAAGTGTTAATGCATTTGGTGCCATCTACCAGAGACAAGGGTGTGGTGGAGTTTAGCTCACCAGTGGTCTCCTCGCCAGAGAACCCCACAAGGAAGTTTGTACTTCACTGCACCTGGCATGTAGGTCGTGGTCCCCTGCTCTGGTTACTAGATAGATGTGGCAATCACTAAGTCAGGGTCTAGTAGACTTGAGGTCTCAAATGAGCCACAGAGATAAGTCAAAGACAATCAAAGAAGGAGGAGGAGTCTGTACATTGGACAGTCCCACATAAAATCACAGGGATTAGGCAAAGAGGAGTCATAAAAAAAAGCAAAGATAAGGTTGCAAAAAAAATACATACAGGTCACTGAGGTTATGGAGAGTGAACTCATGAACAAGTCTAGTCATAAGCAGGTTCAAACACATAGGAAGTATTATGCAGGCACTAGGTAGTGAGGCTAAAACTCTGGCAATCATCTGCAGCCAGAGCAGTGTTTAAATCGGTACAGCCCATCTCCAGTCATGGCTGACATCATGTAACTATAGTGATAAAGTCTAGGAAGCACGCACCTGTGCCTACAGTAGAAGGAAATGGTGACTGGCCTTAGCGTGAAGCATGTTGAAGCTGCATAAAGTGCTATCACATACTGATAGGCTCAAGTATTACGCCGAGAACAGTGTTTCATGACATCACCCATACTGTATAAGCTTGTTGAAGATCTCATTCTAAAAACATGGCCATTAATATTGAGATGGCACCCTCTTTGCTGGTATAATTGCCTCCATTCTTCTGGAAAGGCTTTTCATCTGATTTTTTTTTTTAACAAGATTTTTGTTGGATTCGCATCCCTTCAGCCACAAGAGCATTAAGGAGGTAGGGCCCTGATGTTGGGCAACTGCCCAGGTCACAGTCGGCATTCTTACTCACCCTCAAAGTGTTCAACGGAGCTAAGGTCAGTCAGCACTTTATTTACATCAGAAATGAAATGCCATATATTATCAATGGGGGCAGGGTCATGCTGAAACAGTAGGTACAACGTTGAAAGTACACAATTCCCTACAAGCCTAAGCCAAATCATGAAAAAACAACCCCAGACTATTCCCCTTTAATCAAACTTTACATTTGGAAGTAAGCATTTTAGAAGCAAGTGTTCTCCTGGCATCCACAGAACAATTCATCCATCAGACAGCCAGGTGGCAAAGAGCGAGTCAAATCTACAGATAATGAGTTTCCATTGCTCCAAAGTCCCATAACACTGTGTGTTACACCACTCTAGCTGACATGAGTTTTGGGTGCAGCCACTCGGAAACCAAGTCCCTGAAGCTCACGACAAAAACTTCACGTTTTCTTCCAGAAGCAGTTGCAAATGAGGACATATGATTTTTTACACTCTATGGGTTTCAACACATAGCAGAGCCATTCCGGGAGCTTTGTGGCTGAGCTGTTGTTTCTAGAAGGTCCCACCAGCAAGATACAAGCGGTGTGCAATACGTTTCCGGATATGCAGTGAACGTATAGGTAGAGTAGACACAATCTGACTGTCTGGTTGTGAACTGTAAGTCAGCATGTCCACTTATTTCATTAACTCATTATAGAGATCAACAGAAGCCACTGGCTAGTCATGCTCCCCTGTGCCTAGAAGAGTGGTTGGCAAAAGCACAGTCCCGAACCACTGTGTTTAAGTGGTTTGCAGAATTATGGCATGAAACACAGTCCCTGGAAGACCAGGAGCGCTGCGGACAACGTGTGTCCACCATCACCAAGAACAACATTGCTGCCATAGTTGAGGAGAATGCAAATGACGTGGCCTAGTTAGAGAAGAAGGAGATAAGCATCTCATCGGGATCCATCCACTTGATACTCTATGAAAAGCCTGGCCTGAGTAAGGATTCAGCATGCTGCGTGCCCCATTAGCTGACTCAAGAGTAGGAGGAGGCTTGGGTGACTTAATGCCAAAACATGCTGGCCAGGTTTGATAGCCGTCGCTCAAACTGTAGGGTAGATATACTACAGCGGCAAATATTGTTCTGATACAGCTCTTCCTGCTTCGCCTCTTTACCAAGGGAAAGCAGGCAGGTACATCGAAGAGATGTATTAACAGCAGGAGAGTGAAAACGTCCCCCTCCGACAATCCCCGCCAGAGCATACAGCACATCAGTTTAGTGCTGATGTGTGGTCTCTCTCTCTGCCGCCCCCCCCCCCCCAAACCCAGCACGTAGAAGACATACCTGCTTTGGACTGGTCCAGCTGCCTCACCAAGAGGTTTGAGCG
The DNA here is from genome assembly GCF_028390025.1 of Pseudophryne corroboree. Lineage (NCBI taxonomy): Eukaryota > Metazoa > Chordata > Amphibia > Anura > Myobatrachidae > Pseudophryne > Pseudophryne corroboree. Next base: position 672,515,413 of record NC_086446.1, read on the forward strand.
CATGCAACTTTGCATAGACTCCTCTGGCGAATAAAATTTAATGTTCTCTTTGTTTGTATATACTTTTTGTGCATCCGGAAACTTATTGCACACCCCTCGTTTCTCATTACAGTATGCAAATGTAAAAAAAATTGAGAAATTTGATATCCAAAATACTACTGGTCCCAAGCATTTTGGATATGGGAGAATAAACCTGTACAAGGCATGTCCACATATCCATAACATCTCTCAATTAAAATACAGTACATTACCTACTGTATAACAAGGCGCAATAAATAGAAGCATTAAAAGAGTATACCAGTACAATCTACTGTACACAATATTGGTATCTTGCCAAGCAAAGCTCTAAACATAAAAACCTTTGGATGGGCCGACTACCTAGCCCTTTCAGTGTACCAAGGTTCATTATCTCAGGGGCCACTCAACAGACTATGGGCCTAATTTAGAGTTGTACGTAAACCCGATGTTTGGCGCATGAGCAGTGTGTGTCCAGCACACGTGGCGTTCTCACAGTGCCCCAAAGCCACAGCATGCCGTTGTTGGAGTGCTGAGACCAGGGTCTGTCTCTTTTGAACCTTGAAAAACCTGGCCATCCCGGTGTTAACTGAAGGTTACTCGGGTGGCCGATGTTCACACAAGTGATCCAATGGCTGCCTCTTCTGTCTCAGCTGTGCATCACAGAAGCTGTCCAAGAGGCGTCTATTAACGTAGTTTGCATCGCCGCTGCATCCAGAGACGCAGCCGCAATGCAAACTGCGTCCATCTTTGAATCATATAATCAGTGTGTGTGTGTGTTTGCACATTTCTACAATATCCATTAGTATGACTAGAAATGCATATTTAATAACACATTTGTGAGAAACCAAAGACATAACCAATAAAACAAGTAAATTAGAACATAAAAATGGTAATGCATGGGCAGCAACAACATTTTGTAGACAATGCAGTTATAGGGAATACCAGCCGCTTTCAGTAAACAAAGGCAAAAAAAAACACTTGAATATATGTGAATTAGTAAAAGTTAGGAATAATTATTTTAAGTTATAAACCCATTATAGTAGTCATGTCAGATTTAACTTATATCGGTGCCCAGAGCAAATAATACACCAACGCCCACTCTATACAAGATACCAGAATTTAGAAATAATCAATGATTTTTTTATATTTTTCCCCACAGATAATGGAACAAGGTGCAGCCTGCGATGCCACCACCCAAGTCTCTGGCTTACAGTATGTGGTTTGTCAACAAATCTGGCCCTTTGGAGGGGAGAGGGTAAAGCCACTAGTGCGATTGGCGGACTGCATTGCCTGTGACTACTGAGGCCCTGTGCCCATACCAACCGAGCGGCACATAAGTAAAAGCAATGTCTAACTTCCAAACACATGCAACGCACCACACAGTACAATTCATTTAATATTTCTTGCTGCGCTTGTATGTGTGTGTGATGGCAAAATGATAGTTTTTACAATCACAATTACATGGGCACAATTGCGAATTACTTCTGGGTGCAGGGTGTGTGGCTCAGGGCCCCCTCCCTTTGACCTAGGGGACCCATGTGCACTGCCCACCTTGTATCCATTACAGATAAACCATTGCATGTACTGTAAATCTACACATCAATGCCCAATTCAAAGTTGGACGCAAACCAGAAATTTTATGCAGTTGAGCGATTATCGGCCACTGGGCATGCCTCTAAGCTGCACTGCGCATGTTTAGCAATGGTCTTGCAACAAGGACTCAGATAGGGTTTATTTGCTAAGCGACTTAGTGACTGACAGTCAGGGAACATGAGGGAGTATGGAAGCAAAAACGCAGGTGTCATGACCAGTGGTGGCTGCAGAGGTGGGGCTGCAGTGCAATCCTAAATTCAAATAGGGGAGCCACACCTACTGCCAGTAACTCCCAGCTGGGGATTATTGGCAGTGTTTAGGGTGGCAGCTGCTGTGGCTCCCCTATTTGTACTTTGGACTGTGCTGCAGCCGCACCTTTGGAGCTGCCACTGGTCATTACCATTTTAAGGGTGTGTCTCAGCCTGCAACAGTGAACCCATACCCAGCTGTAACATCTCAGCGTCTTACTTCCTGCAGCCATGCTGCACACTGTAGGGCTACTTCGATCACTGACTGTCCTGTGACTGAGGCTTTGTCTATGTACGCAGCCTCTGGGACTTGCAAAGCTGCCGATTAGAGTTTCACCATAAATCCAGATGGCTGCAGCATCTGCATATTTTCACACAGTCACTGCGCAGACATTCGCAGTTGCATTAGAATATATTTCTGAATCAGGCCCATAAGTCTATATTTCCAGATTTTTCAGACATACTTCAGGCTGCATTTAAAGTTTTTTTTTTTTTATATGTGAAACCCAGTTTGTTGAACCTCTGAAATACAATACACCTTTCCAAGTACTTTTATCTAGCCAAACTTAGAAGAAAGTAGGTAAGGGTAGTTGGTAAGCCAGATTCATTAATTCAGGATAAGGATCAATAAAATCTTAATTATCTCAAGCAATTTTGTTTGGAAGATTAATTGCATTGGAAGCATACATTTGATATTATCATCACGTGGTTGTTGTTGGTCCTGACTCCTAACCAATAAGAGAGGCCTTTTATTTGCTCTGACAAACCAGAGTGAAGCCTCTAATTGTAAACAATGCCAACTTCAGAAGATCCGATTTGCACTGCGGCTTAAATGTTTACTTTTTTGTTTTTTTCTCACCAAGCAAGAACATGGACGCTTCTTGGGAAGAAGACATGCCTCCACTGGATCTGGGTAATAAATGTAAAAGAGAGGGAACGTGTCAGGAAGTACTTCAGTAAAATGCTTTTTTTTTTCCTCTTTTCTTTTTTTAAACACATTTAAATCTATTCTTACTACAGATGTGTTCTCATACATCTTACCTCAATATGCCATGCAGCAGGAGATGCCTGGCGTGAGTCAGCCGGCAGCTCGTATTTGCATTGCTCTTATTTGCATCGCTATGTGACTAGGATGCACATGCAGCTTATGCTGATTAAACTGATATGTGTCATGCCTGTATTCTGTGCGCGACTGCGGCTGTATCTGCATACAAAATGTTACTTAATAGTGATTTCCAGGAAAAAGTTGCACAAAAAGAACATAAAAGAATGGATTTGCCTCACTGAGTTGGCACATTCATTTTAGCTGTGAATTCAGCAAGCGTTTTTATTACTGCAAGCGTTTTTATTGATTTTTTTTGAGGGATAAATTCGATAATATATCGGTCATCCATTCTTTTATGTTCTTCCGACCTTGTTGATAATGAGCCCCTGATGAAGTCCAGTTGGACGAAACGCGTTGGTTTTGGTTCGGATACGAGAGCATCGGATATGTGTTAATTAAGAGAGCATCTTCGGATTAACAAACTGTCCGCATTATATTGTTTTATATCTGATGTCTGTATTTTAAATATGTCAGCCATTTGTTATTCAATGTGATTCACTGTTTAACACTTTTATACAAATAAATTTGAGTTTTTTAAGTGAACTGTGGTCAAATCCTGGAAGATAATACCTTGATTAAGCTCCCTTAAGACACCCCCTTTTCTTTTATCTGCACTTTTGTACTCCATATAACAGGGAGTACGCCTTGAGGTTGAGCTCCATACTTAGCGCTTTCATTAGGTCTACCCCAGTTTTTATATATATATATATATATATATATATATATATATATATATATATATGTATGTATCTACGTATGTCCTGCACTCTCATCAAACATAATCAATCAGGGGGGTGCTCCCAACAGATATCCACTAGACAAGTGGATCCACATGTATATTAACCAGTTCCATCTAAGGAGGGGCACTCTCCAAGCAACAATCCTTCACGAATAGTTCAATATTTTTTTATAAATAATAATGGTGGCTTCACAGATGTCAACGTTTCGATTCACACATAGCATCTTTTTCAAGACGAGCCTACTTCCATCAGCGAAGACAATGGTACTATATAAAAAAAAGAAAAAGAAAAAAAAAAGAAAAGAAAAAACACACAAGGACTGAGTCTCACGGGACTACAAGTAAACCATTGGTACACCGAAAGAGTGTATCCCACGGCCACAAAAAGAGCACTGTATTTGGTCATCTACACAACAGATATACACCACGTGCCATGATAGCCACAATCCACTCTATCATTAAGTGCCAAAATCCAATAGGTACTAAAGGGTTAAAAACCAAGGGTGAAAAAAATAGGATTTTAAATTACCTGCTGGTAAATCGTTTTCTCGTAGTCCGTAGAGGATGCTGGGGTCCACATTAGTACCATGGGGTATAGACGGGTTCCTTGGAAACCATGGGCACTTTAAGAGTTTAATAGTGTGGGCTGGCTCCTCCCTCTATGCCCCTCCTACCAGACGCAGTCTAGAAACTGTGCCCGAGGAGACGGACATACTTCAAGAAAAGGAAATACACAGATAGTGGTGAGATTCACACCAGGTCACACATAACAAGGCAAACCAAGCCAACTAGCTTGAACGAGTCAGCAACAGCTGAACAACAGTACTTAACCAAGTAACAATGCAGTACTTAACCAAGTAACAAGGTAGTACCGAACCAAGTAACAACTACAGGAGAACAAAGCGCTGGGCGGGCGCCCAGCATCCTCTACGGACTACGAGAAAAGGATTTACCGGTAGGTAATTAAAATCCTATTTTCTCTTATGTCCTAGAGCATGGGTCTTCAACCTGCGGCCCTCCAGCTGCTGTGGAACTACACATCCCAGCATGCCCTGCCTCAGTTTTACCATACCTTAATAGCAAAACTGTGGCAGGACATGCTGGGATGTGTAGTTTCACAGCAGCTGGAGGGCCACAGGTTGAAGACCCATGTCCTAGAGGATGCTGGGGTCCACATTAGTACCATGGGGATGTACCAAAGCTCCCAGTACCAGAGGGAGAGCGCAGAGGCTCCTGCAGAACAGATTGACCAAACTGAGGGTCCTCAAAGGCCAAGGTATCGAACTTGTAGAACTTAGCAAACGTGTTCGAACCTGACCAAGTAGATGCTCGGCAAAGCTGTAAAGCAGAGACACCCCGAGCAGCCCAGGAAGAACCCACTTTACGAGTATAGTGGACCTTAACAGATTTTGGACACGGCAAGCCTGCCGTAGAATAAGCATGCTGGATAGTAAACCTGATCCAGCGAGAAATTGTCTGCTTAGAAGACCTTGTTGGGATCATAAAAGGACAAACAGAGCATCCCACTTTCTGTGACGAGAAGTTCTCTTCACATAAATCTTCAAAGCCCTTACAACATCCAAGGATTTTAAAGTAATTGAGGAGTCAGTAGCCACTGTCACCACAATAGGTTGGTTGATATGAAAAGCCGACACAACCTTTGGAAGAAATTGCTGATGCGTCCTGAGTCCAGCTCTATCTTCATGGAAAATTAAGTAGGGGCTTTTGCAGGACAAAGCCCCCAATTCAGACCCACATCTAGCAGATGCTAATGCCAACAGTGTGACCGCCTTCCAAGTGAGAAACTTGACCTCAACCGCCTGTAAAGGCTCAAACGATTCCGATTGCAGGAACTGCAACACCACGTTAAGATCCCAAGGTGCCGTAGGAGGCACAAAGGGAGGCTGGATGTACAGGACCCCTTTCAAAAAAAGTCTGAACCTCAGGGAGGGAAGCCAATTGTTTCTGGAAGAAAATGGAAAAGGCCAAAATCTGGACCTTTATGGAGCCCAAACGTAGGCCCACATCCACACCTGCTTGCAGGAAGAGGAGAAACCGCCCAAGTTGAAACTCCACCGTAGGAAACTTCATGGATTCATACCAAGACACATACTTTTTCCAAATGCGATGGTAATGTTTAGACATTACTCCTTTCCTTGCCTGGATCAGGGTAGGAATAACCAACCTTGTTCGGAATGCCCTTGTTCAACCTCCATGCCGTCAAACGTAGCCGCGGTAAGTCTTGATAAGCAAACGGCCCCTGTTGCAGAAGTTCCTCTCGAAGAGGAAGAGGCCTCGGGTATTTCAGCAGTAATTCCAGAAGATCCGCGTACCAAGCTCTTCTTGGCCAGTCCCGAGCAATGAGGATCGCCTGAACTCTTGTTCTTTTTACAAGTTTGAGAATCCTTGGGATGAGTGGAAGTGGAGGAACACATACACCAATTAGAAGAACTACAGAGTCACCAGTGCGTCCACAGCCACTGCCTGTGGGTCTCTCGACCTGGAACAGTACCTGCGAAGCTTCTTGTTGAGGCAGGAGGCCATCATGACGATTTGCGGTACGCCCCAAAGACTTGTCACCTCTGCGAACACCTCGGGGTGGAGGACCCACTCTCCCAGATGTAGATCGTGTCTGCTGAGGAAGACTGCTTCCCAGTTGTCCACACCCGGACTGAAGATTGCCGACAGTGCCAGCGCGTGCCTTTCTGCCCAGAGGAGGATTTTTGTCACCTCTGACATTGCGCTCTTCGTTCCGCCTTGTCGGTTTATGTAGGCCACCGTCATTACATTGTCCTACTGCACCTGAATGGCCTGATCTTGTAGAAGATGTGCCGCCTGTCGAAGTCCGTTGTACACAGCTCTTAGTTCCAGAATGTTTGTCGGAAGGATGGATGGATTCCAGACCTGACCACTTTCCTTGGAAGTTTTCACCTTGGGTGACCGCGCCAAAACCTCCGAGACTTGCATCCATGGTTAGAAGGATCCAGTTCTGAATCCTGAACCTGCGACCTTCGAGAAGGTGAGGCATTTGTAGCCACCAAAGGAGTGAAATCCTGACTTTCGGCGGCAGACGTATCCTCTGGTGCATGTGTAGGTGAGATCCCGACCACTTGTCTAGGAGATCAAGTTGGAAGGAAATCATCCATACTGTAGAGCCTCGTAGGAGGCAACCATCTTTCCCAGAAGGCGAATGCACTGATGAACCGATATCCGGGCTGGCTTCAAGACATCCCGGACCATTGTTTGTATCACCAACGCTTTTTCCTCTGGAAGAAACACCCTCTGCACTTCCGTGTCGAGGACCATCCTTAGGAAAGAAAACCTCCTTGTCGGCTCCAAATGCAACTTTGGAAGATACAGGGTCCAGCCATGATCCCGGAGTAGTAGAATTGTGAGAGCAATGTTCTGCAACAACTTCTCCCTGGAAGATGCTTTTATCAGCAGATCGTCCAGATATGGAATTATGTTCACTCCCTGCTTGCGCAGTATTAGCATCATCGCTGCCATTTCCTTGGTGAACACCCTCGGTGACGTGGATAGGCCAAATGGCAGTGCCTGAAACTGATAGTGACAGTCCAACAGTGCAAATCTGAGATAAGCCTGGTGAGGCGGCCAAATCGGAATGTGGAGGTACGCATACTTGATATCCATAGATACCAGAAATTTCCCCTCCTCCAGACCTGATATCACCGCTCTCAGAGACTCCATCTTAAACTTGAAATCTCTCAAATAGGGGTTTAAAGATTTCAGGTTCAATATTGGTCTGACCGAAACGTCCAGATTGGGTACCACAAAGAGGTTTGAGTAGTAACCCTGGTTTTCCAGATGAGGTGGAACTGGAACAATCACATTTGCCTTTTCCAATTTTTGAATGGCTTCCTGTAGGATAGCCCTTTCTGTCAGTAAAGCTGGTAGCCTGATTTGAAAATCTGTGAGGTGGGAGTTCTTGAAACTCCAGTCTGTACCCATGGGACACAATATCTTGCACCCAGGGGGGTCCAGGCCTCATGACGCCCAGACCTGACTGAAATTTTTTAAACATGCTCCCACCTGCCCGATCTCCAGGCTGGGAGGTCCACCATCATGCTGAGGAATTTGAGGAAACAGAACCAGGCGTCTGTTCCTGCTAAACTGTTGGTGCAGGTTTCCTGGATTCTCCCCGACCACCTCTGAAGAAAGTGGAAGGGGGCTTGGACTTTTTAACCTTTGCGGTCCGAAAGGACTGCATTGTAGAAGTAGGATAAGATTTCCTCGTTGTCGGAGTGGCTGAGGAAAGAAAGGTCGACTTACCCGCGGTTGCCGTGAAAATCCACGCATCCAAAGCTTCCCCAAATAGAGCCTGACCTGTTAAGGGTAGGTTCTCCACACTCTTCTTGGGTTCCGCATCCGCAGACCATTGGCGCAGCCAGAGTCCCCTGCGTGCCGAGACAGCCATGGAAGATGTTCGTGCATTCAGATGACCAAGGTCCTTCATGAACTCCCCCATGAAACCTGCAGAATCCTGTATGTGACGTAAAAACATTTCAATGACACTTCTATCCATAGTATCTAAATCCTCTAGTAATGTGCCTGACCACTTTACTATGGCTTTAGAAATCTATGCACAAGCAATAGTGGACCGTAGCGCCATGCCTGAAGCAGTGTATATGGATTTGAGCGTAGTCTCAATATTGCGGTCTGCCGACTCTTAACGCGGTAGACCCAGGTACAGGTAAAACCACCTTTTTAGACAATCTAGATACAGAAGCGTCTACTATAGGGGGTTTTCCTACTTTTTCCTATCCTCTTCAGGGAAAGGAAAAGCAACAAGAACCCTTTGGGATCTGGAATTTTTTCTCCAGGATTTTTCAAATAATGCGTTTAATTCCTTAGACGCAGGGAAGGTAAGGGAGGCTTTCTTATTGTCTGTAAAGTAAGCCTCCTCAACCTGTTCAGGTACCTTGTCAGCAATGTGTAAAACATCCCGAATGGCCTCAATCATGAGTTGCACCCCTTAGCAAGGGATGCCTCCCCCCCAGTATATCCCCATCGCCGTCTCCCGTATCAGAGTCGGTATACATGTCGACTTGCATTATCTGAGCACGCTTATTGGGCATATTCCAGGGGATTTTTTTAGGAAGTAGTGGGAGCAGAATACGACAAAACCTCTACAGATTTTTTCAAAACCTGTGCTTCAGTCTCATAATGAGCAATCCTAGATGAAATCTGGGATATCATTCCCTTAATAGAAGCCACCCACTGGGGTTCGGATTCAGAAGGCTGAGACAGTATATTGCATTCCTGTGTACATGGAATAGACTCTTCTGGAGAAGATACATACTCTGCAGCACAAGATACAGAGTCCCTAGACATAGTAATAGGAGATATATAACATACACACACAGGAAAATGTCAGACACAGTTTTACCCAAGTACTTTCAGAGAGACACAGAGTTAAGGAGCCAGCACACACAGCGCCCAAGTAGGCAGTTATAGAATAAAATCCTGGCGCTGACCGAGTAGCCTTAATAGACTACACAGTACACTAATGTGATTAAACACTCTCCCCCCCCCCCCCCCCCTTCTATAACCTACTGGTACAGCACAGGATAGCTGAAGTTATGTGGAGGGTCAGCGCTCCCTGTCAGCGTCTCTGTGGTCTGAACTGCAGGGAGAAAATGGCGCTGGTGAGTGCTGGATCCGATCTGAGGAGAAGCTCCGCCCCCTAAAATGGCTCATCTTCCCGCAGTTCAAGAGATTATACTGGCCTGAGGTAATGGTTGCTAGCAGCAGTACAGTGTTCCTGATAGCTTCTGTAACCAGTTTAAGGGTATTTGAGCTGGCCCAGGGCGCCCCTCACAGCGCCGCACAATAGTACCTCTGAGCCCTCCGGAGTGCAGCATCAGCGCTGTGCTCCCACCCTGATGCCGCCATTCTTTCACCGGCTCCCCGCTTGTCGGGGCGCCGGCGTCCTACTCACCACCGACGTCTTCTGGCTCTGTTAGGGGGTGGCGGCAGTGCTGCGGGAGCAAGCGGTCGCCTTGGGGGCTTGCGATCATCACCCTCAGGAGCTCAGTGTCCTGTCAGTGGAGATAGGGACCATTAAGCTCAGAGGGTTGGATCCTACTCCCCCCCTAAGTACCACGAAGCAGGGAGACTGTTGCCAACAGCCTTCCTGTACCTAACTCTTTAATAAAATAATAAAACTGAAAGAACTCCTAGGAGCTCCCCTAGCTGTGACCGGGTCCACCGGGCACATTTTTAAAACTGAGCCTGGTAGGAGGGGCATAGAGGGAGGAGCCAGCCCACACTATTAAACTCTTAAAGTGCCCATGGCTCCCAAGGGACCCGTCTATATCCCATGGTACTAATGTGGACCCCAGCATCCTCTAGGACGCAAGAGAAATATCCACAAAAAGTATAATCAGCATCACAATATACACTTACTGAGTTAAAATGGGTGGTCAGGTGTGAGTTCACAACGTTATTGATCTGAAGTGCTCATATGTAAATGTTACATCTAAAGATAGAAGACCAATGTCAAAACAATCTAGTTCATGAAGTCCTAGATGGGTCAGTGTACCCGAGTATATATACTCACACTATTCACGGATTACACAAGAGCAACTGTAACACAAACCATACTGTCTACATCAATCAAGTGAACATATACAATGAATATATATATATATATATATGTATATATATATATATATATATATATATATATATATATATATATGTATATATATATATATATATATATACATATACATATACACATATACATATATACACACACATACACATATATATACAATGAGCCGGACAGGGATCACCTCTGTTCAAATGGTATTAGAAACGCGTCTAGGACTCCCCATCTAATACCATTTGAACAGAGGTGATCCCTGTCCGGCTCATTCAAAGCATCTACAGCTTCCTAAATTGCTGGCCGTGCAGGCAAAGTTGCTATTGTGCCAGTGCCGTGGTGGAGAGGTATTCCGGCTGGTCGGAGCGGCACACTCACTGCTTGGCTTTGTGGACGGGAGCCGCCTGGTAGACAATCCAGTTATTGAAGTCACCTGCCGCTTAGACAGAAGCTTCACATTACCTGGCCGCACAGATGGTAGCTGTCAGCCGCACTTAGGATACCGCTCCGGCCCGCAGGTAACAAGTAACATCTACCTAAGCGGTGTGTACCCAGGGACGCACGGGTTACATAGAAACTTCTCATACTTGCCAACAGGTCCCTCAATTGAGCACACATGAGACAGAGTGAGTTCAGCCATTCGTGGCCGGCCGACATTGATATATGCGGCTATTAGGATATTATACCAGTGACTTTTATAACTTTTAGCCGGGCAACATCAGGTTCACGGGAAACTCAGCTTTCTTACAGAATTTCTGGATCAACCTCTGTCAATTGGGACGATTCTTATTAAGTACATGTAACTACATACAGGAAAGTGAGCTACTGAAACATATTGAAAATAGATTCATTGTTTCACTTTTAATTCATTAACTTTGTTTCCATATCAATTGGTTATATATCAGAGGGTGTTGTTATTACACCTGGTTTTTCTTATTACATGCTAAATGATATGTTTATATGTCTATGTTTTTATCAATAAATATTTTTAATTGAGACCGGTGTAGATTTCATCTAATTGGTTCTATAGCGCAACCCCTCACAAATTTATTGTAATCTGTAACTAATGTGGGACACGTATGAAGAGGCGTAACTAATGTGGGACACGTATGCAGAGGCGTACCTAATGTGGGACACGTATGCAGAGGCGTACCTAATGTGGGACACTTATGCAGAGGCGTACCTAATGTGGGACACGTATGAAGAGGTGTAACTAATGTGGGACACGTATGCAGAGGTGTAACTAATGTGGGACACGTATGCAGAGGTGTAACTAATGTGGGACACGTATGCAGAGGTGTAACTAATGTGGGACACGTATGCAGAGGTGTAACTAATGTGGGACACGTATGCAGAGGTGTAACTAATGTGGGACACGTATGCAGAGGTCTTCTGATGGGAGATGGGGGCAGCCCTGTTACATATGCAGCTGTGTTCCACTGGTGATAGTGAGTTATGATAAGGTCATGAAGAAGCCCGTGTAATGTATATGCGGAAATATCCATAGTGACCAAGGTACCTGCAGCATGGCTGAGATAAGTTTGGAAAAGCAAAACTGCTTAATGCAGTCATTGCTTGGTTCTGCTATATAGGAGCATGCCGAGAAACCCTCAATCCTCACAGGTTGCACCAGAATTCCCCATGCAGACCACCCTGGCGTTCTCCTTTGCCACAGGTTCACGTGAACATGGCCTGAGCGAGCACAAGCATTGTCCATAGGACACCTGAGCAGCAGAGGACGCCAGAAACTCCTCGTCTGTGTGTGAATGAAAGGAGATGTAGCTAAATCTCTCTGGGCCTTCAACAGCTGCCCTGTATACACAGATGGGATACCGTCAATTTACATACAATCAAAATCCCGACAAGGTCAAAATCCCGACATTTAAAATACAGACAAGGTCAAAATACAGACGGTCAAAATCCTGACATTTAAATTACAGACAAGGTCAAAATACAGACAATTAAAATGTCGACAGGTCAAATAAGTTTTTCATTGAAACCAACTTGTTCATACTTTACTATCCCAGTGGACCTGGAGAGGAAATAGAATAGTGTGCCAAGAGCAGCGAGGCACCGTGCTCGAAGCATGGCGAGCGCAGTGAGCCATGCGAGGGGATGCAGTACACTTATACGGTGTCCGTGTTGACCTATGTCAACATACACATCAAAACAACCAATGAAAAACGTGTGTCGACTTTTTGACCTGTCGACATTTTAAATGTCGGTATTTTGACCTTGTCAGGATTTTAACCTGTCAATTGTTGTTGGGATTTTGACCGTCGGGATATTGATTGTAGGTATTTCATACTAAACCCTATACTTGTGTCAATTAGCAGTCTTTGTCCACGTAACCTATTCTCTGTGCCTTCTGATGTCTGATCTGTATAACAAGCTGGCAATGTGGCATTAGGATAATTTCCCTGTGATATCATACTAGTCACACTGAAAATATATGTAATACTTGCATCTATGGTGGTCATTCCGAGTTGATCGCTCGCTAGCAGTTTTTAGCAGCCGTGCAAACGCTATGCCACATCCCACTGGGAGTGTATTTTAGCTTAGCAGAAGTGCGAACGAAAGGATCGCAGAGCGGCTACAAAATAATTTTGTGCAGTTTTAGAGTAGCTTCAGACCTACTCAGCGCTTGTGATGACTTCAGACTATTCAGTTCCTGTTTTGACGTCACGAACACGCCCTGCGTTCGCCCAGCCACGCCTGCGTTTTTCCTGGCACGCCTGCGTTTTTCCAAACACTCCCTGAAAATGGTCAGTTGACACCCAGAAACGCCCACTTCATGTCAATCACTCTGTGGCCAGCAGTGCGACTGAAAAGTTTTGCTAGACCTTGTGTGAAACTACATCGTTCGTTGTAATAGTACAACGCACGTGCGCATTGCGCCGCATGCGCAGAAGTGTCGATTTTTTGCCTGATCGCTGCGCAGCGAACGAAAACAGCTAGCGATCAACTCGGAATAACCCCCTATATAGAGATATACAATAGGAAAACCTGGCTGCAGCTAAAAGTCATTACAGTGACCAAAGATACTCTCCACAAATGGAATTGCATTATCTGTGCCTCCATTTCATTAGCTATGTGCGCATAGGCATGTTCTCGTCTGATCCCTGCATTCTGAGGAAGGATACGGGTCACGTACAGTAGACACATGGTCATCCGAGAAGGAATTCTACTGCTTTCTGGCTGTAACTAACTATTGCTGTTATACCTGAATCATCAACCCTTGTGCTTCTTCCTATGTATCTCCAGTAAGGGACCTGCTGCTGGCAGGTAAATCATTGTCTATGGACATTACCATCCCCATGTTTAAGATGGAACTTGTGTCCAGGCCCAGTACTTCCCGTACAAGACCATGACTTGGATTTCCTCTGTGATAGACTGCAATGAAGGGAAGAAGTTTTCGGTTTCCCTAACACCAGTCTGATTATCTAATGTCATATCATACATGCCTATGTAACGTAGCTAGATATAAATTGTCATGATATATACAATAAAATTCTCGAATTATTGTTATCAGTAATGTCTATCATTTAAAGAACTGTTTTACCTTCATGGTTATGTAATAGGATAATACACGGAGGCGGGCATAGAAACGTAGAAATTGACGGTAGATAAGAACCACTTGGCCCATCTAATCTGCCCCTTTTCACCATATTTTTACCTCAAACCTTATTTTAACCTTATTTCTTTGTAAGGATATCCTTATGTCTATCCCATGCATGTTTAAATTGCTCTACTGTCTTAGCCTCTACCACCACTGATGGGATACTATTCCACTTGTCCACTACCCTTTCTGTGAAGTAATTTTTCCTCAAATTTCCCCTGAACTTAAGTACCTCCAGTCTCAGTGCATGTCCTCGTGTCCTATTACTTCTCTTGATTTCAAGAATGTTTCCCTCCTGGACTTTGTTAAAACCCTTGATATATTTGAAAGTTTCTATCATGTCCCCTCTTTCCCTTCTCTGCTCCAAACTATAAATATGGAGATTTATGGTAGACTTACCATAGTTAAAACTCTTTCTGCGAGGTACACTGGGTTCCACAGGGAATACATTGGGGTGTAGAGTTGGCTCTTGATCCAGAGGCACCAACAGGCTAAAGCTTTGACTGTTCCCAGGATGCATTGCATGGCCTCCTTTATAACCCCTCCTACTGACACTGGAGCTCAGTTTCGTTAACCAGTCCAATGCAGTAGCAGGTAAAAGAGAAGGCAGATGTTAGTCACATAGAACCACATTCTCACGACAGGAGAAGGGACCAGCGGCTAATGCCATACAAACCCAAAGAAGCTAAGGTGAGTCAGGGTGGGCGCCCTGTGGAAGCCTGTGAACCTCGCAGAAAGAGATTTAACTGTGGTGAATCTACCATAAATCTCCATATCTGCAGCGGGGTACACTGTGTTCCACAGGGAATACATCGGGGATGTCCTAAAGCAGTTCCTCATGGGAGGGGACGCACCGTAGCAGGCCCAAGAACCCAGCATGCAAAAGGAAGCATCCTGGGACGCGGAAGTATCAAAGGCATAGACCCTAATGTACGTGTTCACCGAGGACCACGTAGCCGCCTTGCACAATTGTTCAGCGGAGGTGCCTCGGCGGGCCCCCAAGAAGGTGCTACAGACAGGGTAGAATGGGATTTGATACCAGCAGGAGCTGGAAGGCCAGCTTGTGCATATGCTTGTGCAATCACCATTCTAATCAATCTGGCCAAGGTCTGCTTATTTGCAGGCCAGCCACGTTTGTGAAAACCAAAAAGTACAAAAAACGTCAGGAATAGACGTAATTTTTCTCTGAAACCACATCGAAAGGGCAGAAATATGAACCTTGAGAAAGGTCAAACGAAGGACTAAGTCCAGGCCTTGTTGCAGAAAAGCCAAAAGTCTGAAAGTTCTGAAATTGTATGCGTCATAATTCTTTGCAGTACGCCAGGTGAAGTAAGAATTACAGACCCTGTAATAAATACATGCAGAAGCCAGTTTGCGGGCCTTCAGCATAGTTTGGATAACCGCCTCGGAGAATCCTTTGGCTCTCAGGAGTGAAGCTTCAAGAGCCACGCCGTCAAAGACAGTCTGGCCAGGTCCGGATAGACACAAGGGCCCTGAACGAGGAGGTCTTGGTGTTGAGGAAGTAGAAGAGGACGCTCGATCGATAGACCCTGCAGGTCTGAGAACAAATGCCGTCTGGGCAACGCTGGAGCGACTAGAAGTAGTATTCCTCCTTCTTGCTTGAACGTCCGTAGTACCCTGGGCAGCAGTGACACTGGAGGAAACACATATGGCAGCTGAAAGTTCCATGGAATTGCCAGTGCATCCACGAACGCTGCTTGAGGATCCCTTGTCCTTCATCCGAAGACCGGAACCTTGTGATTGTGTCGAGACGCCATCAGGTCTACATCTGGTAGGCCCCACTTGTCCACTAGGAGTTGAAAGACTTCCATATGAAGACTCCACTCTCCTGACAACTGAGGAAATACGCTTCCCAGTTGAGGACTCCGGGAATGAACACTGTCGATATTGCTGGCAGATGGTGTTCCGCCCAACAAAAGATTTTTGACACTTCCATCATTGCCATGCGGCTTCTAGCGCCGCATTGATGATTTATGTATGCCGCCGTGGTTGCGTTGTCTGATTGTACTTGAACAGGCCTGTTCTGTACCAGAGGCAGGGCAAGATTGAAAGCATTGAACACTGCCCACAATTCCAGAATGTTTATCGAGAGGACAGATTCCTCCTTGGTCCACCGACCCCCAACCCAGTTGGGGATCCAGAAGGGTCGGCCCCTGCTCAACCGTTGGTCCTGTAGCCACCAGCTCAGTGACAGACGAACCTCCAGAGTCAAGGAGATCATTTGAGACCTCTTCCGATGAGGCAGGCCATCCCATTTGGAAAGGATTAACCTCTGCAGAGGGCGGGAATGAAATTGAGCGTACTCTACCATGTCGAAAGCTGACACCATGAGGCCTAGTGCTTGCATTGCCAAATGTATCGACACTCTTGGGCGAGAAAGGAAGCATCTGATCCTGTCCTGAAGTTTCAGGACTTTCTCCGGAGACAGAAACAGTCTTTGACTGTGTGCCTAGCAGTGCACCATGCTCCGAGCAGGGACAAGCAAGGACTTTTTCCAGCTGATAAGCCAGATGACTGGGGCTTGTAGGAATTGGATCGTCAGTTCCAGATGACTGAGGAGAACATCTTGGGAGTTCGCCAGGATCAACAAGTCGTCCAGATATGGCAGGATCCGGATTCCCGGACGGTGGAGAAGGGCCGTCATCATGGCCATGACTTTGGTTTAGATCCGAGGGGCCGTGGCCAGTCCAAATAGCAGAGCCTTGAATTGATAATGTAGATTGCCAATAGCAAACCGCAGATTTTGCTAATGCGATATGTCAATAAGTATATGCAGGTGAGCATCCTGTATGTCCAGGGATAACATATAGCCTTTGGGTTCCATGGCCAGTACAACAAAGTGCATAGTTTCCTATACGAAATTTGGACACTCTCACAAATTTGTTCAATTATTTGAGGTTGGCCGGAAAGACCCATTGGGTTTCGGAACTAGAAACAGGGTCGAATAGTATCCCCTGCCTCTCTGGGACAGAGGTACCGTCACTACCACTCCTGTGTCCAGGAGGGATCGCACAACCAATTGTAGAGCTTGCGCTTTCAACGGATCCGAGGGGATAACCGTCGAGCAGATTGGCCGGTGGGACGTCTCTTGAAAGAGATTGTGTACCTGTGAGAGACAGGCCCGCCCCGTAATGCAGCAGGCTCGTCTTGATGGAAGCAGGCTGACGTGCGGCCCAGGATTGTTTAGGTTTGGGCTTCGTGGTTTTGGAAGTACAAGCCTATCTTGGGTACGCCTGAACCTTTGCTTTCCCTGGAGGTCGAAAGGAACAAAAGGTGGTACTCTTTGCCTTCGGTGTAGAAAGATTAGTACTTGGGAGAAACGCAGTCTTAGCAGTTGGCAAGTCAGTCACAATCTTATTCAGATCCTCCCCAAATAGTATGTCTCCCTTAAAAGGGAGCACCTCCAAGTCTTTTTGGAGTCTAGGTCCACCTTCCAGGACCTCAACCACAGAATTCGGCGAGCAAGTATAAACGAAGTAGACGCCTTGGCCGCCATTACATCTGTCTCAGAGGACGCCTCCTGAATATAGTGGGAGGTGGTGGTAATGTGAGACAGATATTGTCTGGCAGTGTCAGAAATATCCTGAGGCAGCTCATACTTTAATGCCTGAACCCATGCTTCAATTCCTTTTGCAGCCCGGGAGGCTGCTATAGTGGGTCTATGTACAGCACCGGTTAGGGAGTAAATAGACTTCAGGCATCCCTCCACACGCTTATCCGTCAGTTCCTTCAGTGAGGTGACAATGGTGACAGGCAGAGTAGACGACACCACAAGACGCTCGACATGAGAGTCTACCGACGGTGGAGTTTCCCCACTTGTTACTCAACTCCGCAGGGATAGGATAACGAGCTAGCATCTTTTTAGACAGGGAAAATGTACTTCCTGGAGACGACCAGGATTCCTGACGTATGTCAATTAAATGGTCAGAATGTGGCAAGACTACTTTAGTAACCTTCTGACGTTTGAACTGATCAGGTTTCTTGGACGCAGTAGTGGGATCTACCTCATCATCAATTTGTAGAATCAGCTTAATAGCCTCCACTAGGCAGGAACATCAACCTGAGTTGTAGGTTCCTCGTCAGAAGCGACTGTATCAGTGTCTGACGGATCATTCCCCATCCTCATCAGAAGATTTTCCTGAAATATTAGTGGATTGTGAGGAGGAATCGGCCCGCTTAGATGACCCCTGGACCCCGGAGGGGCATGAGGTAGACTTTTGTGTAACCAAAGATTGATTTAATTGTTGAATCTGGGTAAACAGAGTGTCCGCCCAGGGCAGATTAACCACAGTGACAATATGTGGCTGCAATGGCACAGGAGGGCCCACAGGGGGCGTAAGACGTGTCACAAGCGTATTTAGCACACTTGAGAATGCTGCCCAAGGTGGCTCCTGGCTGGCCACAGGTGCTGCGGGCTGACTGGAGATGTATGGCACCCAGTACCTGAACCATCAGATAAAACTTCCCCTTCAGGTAAATCCCGCCCTGTGTGGCAGACATTATAGGGAATAATAAGAATTTACTTACCGATAATTCTATTTCTCTTAGTCCGTAGTGGATGCTGGGAACTCCGTAAGGACCATGGGGAATAGCGGCTCCGCAGGAGACTGGGCACAAAAGTAAAGCTTTAGGACTACCTGGTGTGCACTGGCTCCTCCCCCTATGACCCTCCTCCAAGCCTCAGTTAAGATACTGTGCCCGGACGAGCGTACACAATAAGGAAGGATTTTGAATCCCGGGTAAGACTCATACCAGCCACACCAATCACACCGTACAACCTGTGATCTGAACCCAGTTAACAGCATGATAACAGAGGAGCCTCTGAAAAGATGGCTCACAACAATAATAACCCGATTTTTGTAACAATAACTATGTACAAGTATTGCAGACAATCCGCACTTGGGATGGGCGCCCAGCATCCACTACGGACTACGAGAAATAGAATTATCGGTAAGTAAATTCTTATTTTCTCTGACGTCCTAGTGGATGCTGGGAACTCCGTAAGGACCATGGGGATTATACCAAAGCTCCCAAACGGGCGGGAGAGTGCGGATGACTCTGCAGCACGGAATGAGAGAACTCCAGGTCCTCCTCAGCCAGGGTATCAAATTTGTAGAATTTAGCAAACGTGTTTGCCCCTGACCAAGTAGCTGCTCGGCAAAGTTGGAAAGCCGAGACCCCTCGGGCAGCCGCCCAAGATGAGCCCACCTTCCTTGTGGAATGGGCTTTTACAGATTTTGGCTGTGGCAGGCCTGCCACAGAATGTGCAAGCTGAATTGTACTACAAATCCAACGAGCAATAGTCTGCTTAGAAGCAGGAGCACCCAGCTTGTTGGGTGCATACAGGATAAACAGCGAGTCAGATTTTCTGACTCCAGCCGTCCTGGAAACATATATTTTCAGGGCCCTGACTACGTCCAGCAACTGGAGTCCTCCAAGTCCCTAGTAGCCGCAGGTACCACAATAGGCTGGTTCAAGTGAAACGCTGAAACCACCTTAGGGAGAAATTGAGGACGAGTCCTCAATTCTGCCCTGTCCGTATGAAAAATTAGGTAAGGGCTTTTATAGGATAAAGCCGCCAATTCTGAGACACGCCTGGCTGAAGCCAGGGCCAACAGCATTACCACTTTCCATGTGAGATATTTTAAGTCCACAGTGGTGAGTGGTTCAAACCAATGTGATTTTAGGAACCCCAAAACTACATTGAGATCCCAAGGTGCCACTGGAGGCACAAAAGGAGGCTGTATATGCAGTACCCCCTTGACAAACGTCTGAACTTCCGGAACTGAAGCCAGTTCTTTCTGGAAGAAAATCGACAGGGCCGAAATTTTAACCTTAATGGACCCTAATTTTAGGCCCATAGACAGTCCTGTTTGCAGGAAATGCAGGAAACGACCCAGTTGAAATTCCTCTGTAGGGGCCTTCCTGGCCTCGCACCACGCAACATATTTACGCCAAATACGGTGATAATGCTGTACGGTTACATCCTTCCTGGCTTTGATCAGGGTAGGGATGACTTCATCCGGAATGCCTTTTTCCTTCAGGATCCGGCGTTCAACCGCCATGCCGTCAAACGCAGCCGCGGTAAGTCTTGGAACAGACAGGGTCCCTGCTGGAGCAGGTCCCTTCTTAGAGGTAGAGGCCACGGGTCCTCTGTGAGCATCTCTTGAAGTTCCGGGTACCAAGTCCTTCTTGGCCAATCCGGAGCCACGAGTATAGTCCTTACTCCTCTCCTTCTTATGATTCTCAGTACCTTGGGTATGAGAGGCAGAGGAGGGAACACATACACTGACTGGTACAGCCACGTTGTTACCAGAGCGTCCACAGCTATTGCCTGAGGGTCCCTTGACCTGGCGCAATACCTGTCTTGTTTTTTGTTGAGGCGGGACGCCATCATGTCCACCTTTGGTTTTTCCCAACGGTTCACAATCATGTGGAAGACTTCTGGGTGAAGTCCCCACTCTCCCGGGTGGAGGTCGTGTCTGCTGAGGAAGTCTGCTTCCCAGTTGTCCAATCCCGGAATGAACACTGCTGACAGTGCTATCACATGATTTTCCGCCCAGCGAAGAATCCTTGCAACTTCTGCCATTGCCCTCCTGCTTCTTGTGCCGCCCTGTCTGTTTACGTGGGCGACTGCCGTGATGTTGTCTGACTGGATCAGCACCGGCTGACCTTGAAGCAGAGGTCTTGCTAGGCTTAGAGCATTGTAGAAGGCCCTTAGCTCCAGGATATTTATGTGAAGTGATGTCTCCAGGCTTGACCACAAGCCCTGGAAATTTCTTCCCTGTGTGACTGCTCCCCAGCCTCTCAGGCTGGCATCCGTGGTCACCAGGACCCAGTCCTGAATGCCGAATCTGCGGCCCTCTAGAAGATGAGCACTCTGCAAACACCACAGGAGAGACACCCTTGTCCTTGGTGACAAGATTATCCGCTGATGCATCTGAAGATGCGACCCGGACCATTTCTTGCGTGGAATCTGCCGAATGGGATTGCTTCGTAAGAAGCCACCATCTTTCCCAGGACCCTTGTGCATTGATGCACTGAGACTTGGCCTGGTTTTAGGAGATTTCTGACTAGCTCGGATAACTCCCTGGCTTTCTCCTCCGGGAGAAACACCTTTTTCTGGACTGTGTCCAGGATCATCCCTAGGAATAGAAGTCGTGTCGTCGGGATCAGCTGCGATTTTGGAATATTGAGAATCCAACCGTGCTGGCGCAGCACTATCTGAGATAGTGCTACTCCGACTTCCAACTGTTCCCTGGATCTTGCCCTTATCAGGAGATCGTCCAAGTAAGGGATAACTAAAACTCCCTTCCTTCGAAGGAGTATCATCATTTCGGCCATTACCTTGGTAAAGACCCGGGGTGCCGTGGACAATCCAAACGGCAGCGTCTGAAACTGATAGTGACAGTTCTGTATCACAAACCTGAGGTACCCTTGGTGAGAAGGGTAAATTGGGACATGTAGGTAAGCATCTTTGATGTCCAGAGACACCATATAGTCCCCTTCTTCCAGGTTTGCAATCACTGCTCTGAGTGACTCCATCTTGAATTTGAACCTTTGTATGTAAGTGTTCAAGGATTTTAGGTTTAAAATTTGGTCTCACCGAGCCGTCCGGCTTCGGTACCACAAATAGTGTGGAATAGTACCCCTTTCCCTGTTGTAGGAGGGGTACCTTGATTATCACCTGCTGGGAATATAGCTTGTGAATGGCTTCCAATACTGCCTCCCTGTCTGAGGGAGACGTCGGTAAAGCAGACTTTAGAAAACGGCGAGGGGGAGACGTCTCGAATTCCAATTTGTACCCGAGATACCACCTGAAGGATCCAGGGGTCCACTTGCGAGTGGGCCCACTGCGCACTGAACTTCTTGAGACGGGCCCCCACCGTGCCTGAGTCCGCTTGTAAAGCCCCAGCGTCATGCTGAGGACTTTGCGGAGGCGGGAGAGGGCTTTTGTTCCTGGGAACTGGCTGTTTGTTGCAGCCTTTTTCCTCTCCCTCTGCCACGGGGCAGAAATGAGGCGCCTTTTGCCCGCTTGCCCTTATGGGGCCGAAAGGACTGCGCCTGATAATACGGCGTCTTCTTAGGTTGAGAAGCTACCTGGGGTAAAAAGGTGGATTTTCCAGCAGTTGCCGTGGCTACCAGGTCTGATAGACCTACCCCAAATAACTCCTCCCCCTTATAAGGCAATACTTCCATGTGCCTTTTAGAATCCGCATCACCTGACCACTGCCGCGTCCATAAACCTCTTCTTGCAGAAATGGACAGCGCGCTAACTCTTGATGCCAGTCGGCAAATACCCCTCTGTGCATCACGCATATATAGAAATGCATTCTTCAAATGCTCTATAGTCAGTAATATACTGTCCCTATCTAGGGTATCAATATTTTCAGTCAGGGAATCCGACCACGCCAGGCCCGCACTGCACATCCAGGCTGAGGCGATTGCTGGTCGCAGTATAACACCCGTGTGAGTGTATATACATTTTAGGATATTCTCCAGCTTTCTATCGGCAGGTTCCTTTAGGGCGGCCGTATCAGGAGAGGGTAGTGCTACCTGTTTAGACAAGCGTGTGAGCGCTTTATCCACCCTAGGGGGTGTTTCCCAATGTGCCCTATCCTCTGGCGGGAAAGGGTACGATGCCAATAACCTTTTAGGAATTATCAGTTTTTTATCGGGGGAAACCCACGCCTCATCACACACTTCATTTAATTCCTCGGATACAGGAAAAACTACAGGCAGTTTTTTCTCACCAAACATAATACCCTTTTTAGTGGTACTTGTATTATCAGAGATATGCAATACATTTTTCATTGCTTCAATCATGTAACGTGTGGCCCTAGTGGAAGTCACGTTTGTCTCCTCATCATCGACACTGGAGTCAGTATCCGTGTCTGTGTCTGCCATTTGAGGTAACTGGCGTTTTAAAGCCCCTGATGGCGTTTGAGATCCCTGGACAGGCACAAGCTGAGTAGTCGGCTGTCTCATGTCGTCAACTGTCTGTCGTAAAGAGCTGACACTGTCACGCAATTCCTTCCATAAGCTCAGCCACTCAGGTGTCGACTCCCTAGGGGGTGACAACTCTATAATAGGCAATTGCTCCGCCTCCATCTCATTTTCCTCCTCAAACATGTCGACACAATCGTACCGACACACCACACACACACACAGGGAATGCTCTGATAGAGGACAGGACCCCACTAGCCCTTTGGGGAGACAGAGGGAGAGTATGCCAGCACACACCAGAGCGCTATATATAGACAGGAATACCACTATAAAATGTGCTTTTCCCTTTATAGCTGCTGTTAGTATTAAAACTGCGCCAAATTAGTGCCCCCCTCTCTTTTTTACCCTTTTCTGTAGTGCAGGACTGCAGGGGAGAGTCAGGGAGACGTCCTTCCAGCGGAGCTGTGATGGAAAATGGCGCCCGTGTGCTGAGGAGATAGGCTCCGCCCCCTTCTCGGCGGCCTTTTCTCCCGCTTTTTGGTGAGTTCTGGCAGGGGTTAAAATACATCCATATAGCCCTGGGGGTTATATGTGGTGTATTTATGCCAGCCAAGGTGTGTACATTGCTGCTCAGGGCGCCCCCCCCTAGCGCCCTGCACCCTCAGTGACCGAAGTGTGAAGTGTGCCTGAGTAACAATGGCGCACAGCTGCAGTGCTGTGCGCTACCTTGTTGAAGACTGATGTCTTCTGCCGCCAATTTTTCCGGACCTCTTCTTGCTTCTGGCTCTGTAAGGGGGCCGGCGGCGCGGCTCTGGGACCGAGCTCCGAGGCTGGGCCTGTGTTCGGTCCCTCTGGAGCTAATGGTGTCCAGTAGCCTAAGAAGCCCAAGCTGGCTGCAAGCAGGCAGGTTCGCTTCTTCTCCCCTTAGTCCCTCGATGCAGTGAGCCTGTTGCCAGCAGGTCTCACTGAAAATAAAAAACCTAAAACTAAACTTTCACTAAGAAGCTCAGGAGAGCCCCTAGTGTGCACCCTTCTCGGCCGGGCACAAAAATCTAACTGAGGCTTGGAGGAGGGTCATAGGGGGAGGAGCCAGTGCACACCAGGTAGTCCTAAAGCTTTACTTTTGTGCCCAGTCTCCTGCGGAGCCGCTATTCCCCATGGTCCTTACGGAGTTCCCAGCATCCACTAGGACGTCAGAGAAATAGCCTTAGAGTGTAACAGTACAATACAGCCAGACAAAACCAATACCTGCAAATAACCCCCTGACTTATGTGACAGTAAATACAGGACACAAACAGAGAATTCAAGCAGTATGAGGTGACTGAAATACACAGTAAAAAACACAGAACAGTATATACTGTGTAGCACTAATATATATATATATATATCAGCGACGTGCGGTGAGCTAAATGGCTCAGGAGGCACTGGCTAACCCCAGAGCCAGATTTACATGCAATATATGAGCCAAAGGGTAAATCTGGGCATTATACACAGGTGCAGCAGTATAAACTACTGGAAATCTGGTGAGTTTTGATTAGAGATGTGTGGAAAGGATACACAGGTGAGGCACTGCCTCACCTGCCATAGACTTTTTACTCCAGAGTTTGGGCTATAAAAATTATTAGAATAATGCAAAGAAGATATTTCAAACAAATTATCAGTATTTTTCATATATTTTATTCAGTCAAAACTCTGGTTTAAACGTAAGTATGACAGGAATGGCTATGCCTCACCCCACCGCATGTCACTGATTTTATATATATAAATAACCAGAAAATGGAGCTCTCGCCAGAATTCGTTCACATAAAATGGTATAGAATTTTTTTTTTCCAAATAGCATATACTCAGCTTAAGTTCAGTTTAGAAGAATCCATCAGCTCAACCGTTTTTGGTCAAAAGCTGTCATCAGGAGACATCTATAAACAGCAGCTATCTCATCCCATTCCACCAGGTCAAGCAGTGTAACAGGCCAATGCCTCCCAGGCTCCTTATATATCCCAAATGATCAAACGTTGGCGCCAAAACAGAATGCCAGGCGCATCATGATGATGTCACCGCATTAACATAAATACACAAATAAATAGATCATCCACAGAGTCAGTAAAAACAAAACTACTCACAAACATGAACCAACTGTAGTCAGCATGCTCACCCACCTCATGTAATGCACACCGATTGAGCATGCTGCCGAACGGCCAGCAACTATACCATGCCCGCATCAGCAGCAGCCGATCAGTCCATGACTTCCGCGTTCGATGAACTGAAAATGTCACCTCCGCGCAACCTGGAACGCATCCCACGTGGCCGGAAGTGACGCTACGCACAACAACATCAGATCCACTAAGTACTAATCAAATACGGAGCAGGCAATAAATGACATCCTCTATATTATAAAACCAATGGCAGCTAAACTAAACTGTAGTCTCATAAATAGGAGTCAGGTACCAGGAGCCAGAGAGGCATTGGAAAATGACAGGATAAATACAGAGTTACATCCTACAAAACAAACCTACATAAACTTAAATCTAAATATAAATAATTAGTGAGTACATTGGTCCAAAAAAAAAAAAACAAAGCAAAAAAATACTCAACAAATTTGATTAATTGAGTCCATTAAGGGGCCAATGTGCCCAAGCGAAAAATCCATCTGGCTTCTAATTTCCTCAGGATCAGGGCCCGATCACCGTCCCTTAACGGGGCCGCCACCCAATCATTCAACACCTAAGAGTGGAGACTTGATGGCCCATCGTCAGAAAGCGTAGGGCAACCGGTTTGTCAGTGTCCTCCGTCATCAGTGCTTGATGTATCGAGCTTCTGTGGTTGGCCATTCTTTCTCGGAAGGTACAAGTCGTCATTCCGACGTAGGCCAACTCACAGAGACATAAAAGCATATACATTACGAAAGTCTACAATGCAGTTTGTAGCGAATTTGGATTTGTTTCCCAGTATGGGGATGTGGAAAAGCTGCCTGTTGTGAGTGCCCGACACGTAACACATCCGACACACTTAAAGTAGCCTGGTTTCTGAGAGTTTAACCAGGTTTTGTCACAAGCACCTGTCTGTCGAGTGGGATGCATCAGAATCTGTTTCAGGTTGCGTCCACGCCGATATGCCATTATAGGCGGATTCTCCACTATACCACAGAACCTCGATTCAGAACGTATTAGAGGCAAATGTCTCCTGATTGATTTCGATATTGTAGGTGCCATGTTATCATATTGGGTCACAAAGTTCATTCTGTCCTGCTTTTTGGTACGTTTAGAAACTAGTCTAGCTCGTGCCTTTTCCAAACAGTTCTCAATGACACACCTTCTATATCCTCTCTCAAGGAAACGTTACTTCATCTCAACAATCTGAGTCTCAGCTGTTATTGGATTAGTGTTGTTCCGAAGAACCCGCATGAATTGAGAAAGGGGGAGACTAGCTTTGAGAGTGGGTGGATGGTTACAGGACGCGTGTAAAAATGTGTTTCGATCAGTTTCCTTTCTATATAGGGTAGTCCCCAGTCTGGACCCATCACGGAAAACAGTAACTGTCACGATCCGGGTATCTGGACGCCATTTCTTACCCATCAGATGCCTCCTAAGGCTGGCTCAGCGCTCCAGGACCGGATCCCATCTGTTATCCTGATGTGTACATTCCTGTATCCTCTCCTGTCACTCTGGGACGCTGTCACAGTAAACGCCATATTACACCTGGCATGGCGTCTCCCGCGGCCTCCGCCGCCGTCCCTGAACTTCTGCATGCAGAGTGTCTGAGTGGCGATTACGTCAGCCGCGGCCTCCGCTGTGTCCGCGTGGTTGGATGTGCATCTGTCAGCCTGGCGCCTCCTGTCTCCGGTGGCCGGCGCTGCCATTACTGTTTTCATTACCACATGGATTACAAACCAAACTTCCCTCCAAGTGTCTGCATGGGCGCAGCCATCTTGGATTCTGTCAGCTGATCATTTCCACCAATCTGTTCTCAGTATTGATAATCTGCATAATTGCCTAGCCTATCCCTTCCTTGCTGCAGGTATAAATACACTGTGCCTGAGCAAGGAAGGCGTCAGTGCTTTGGTTGTCAAACCTAGTTCCTGTTTGTCTCTCTCCTGTGATTGTCTTCCAGGTTCCAGCTCCTGTCTCAAGACTTCCACCATAGAGACCCGCACCAGCATTCCACCTGCGGTGTAGCCTGACTCTCCAATCCATTGTGGATTCATCTGTTTCCAGCTACAACATTACCTGCTTCCAGCTCAGCTTCCAGCAGAGTACAGCTTCCCTTAAAGGGCCGGTGTCCTTTCTACACTTTACCACTCTCCACCGGTATTATTATTTCTCCGCTCTCAAGTTCTACATTTCAGTTCATATTTCATCGCTCCCAAGTTCATTTATTATTTAACTGGTTCCAGCCAGTATCCACTCCGTGCTAACAACAGTCTGGTTCCAGCCAGTATCCACAGCAGCTGTTTTATCTTCAGCAACCCAGCTTTTCCTGGAACACCAGCTGGCACAATCCTGGGTTATCTCCATTGCTACAGTCGGGCCTGGTAAGGACTTTCCATCTAGAAGATCATAAGAACTATCTCACACTACCAGTGCCCTGTGGCTCCTGCCATCCTGTAGTACCCAGGAACTGTATTTATTCTTTGCTGACTTTTACGTTTTCTTTTACTGCTGCTGTGTTGCGGAGTTGTCATAATAAACATCATTGACTTTTATCCAAGTTGTCGTGGTCACGCCTTCGGGCAGTTATTATTCATGTTACTTACATGTCCAGGGGTCTGATCCAACCTCCCAGGTTCCGGTACATCTCAGCCCCTACAACTGAGGCTGCCTCCCGTCAGCTCAGGCCCTCAGTTGTGACAGTAAGCACTGACCTAATGAATCCAGCCGGAGACCAGGATCAAGCGGCCAGGCCGATGCAAGAACTGGCAGCCCGACTAGAACATCAGGAGGCTGCACAGGGCCACATCATCCGCTGTCTCCAGGATCTCTCTACTCGGCTGGATGGGATTCAGACAACTCTCCGTGGATCAGGCGCGTCTGGTGCGTCAACCACAGTGACTCCAGCTATAACCCCACCCACCTTACCCATTTCTGCTCCACGTCTTCATCTTCCAACGCCAGCAAAATTTGACGGATCTCCAAGATTCTACAGGGGATTTCTCAACCAGTGTGAGATTCAGTTTGAGCTACAACCTGGCAATTTTCCCAGTGACCGTACAAAAATTGCCTACATTATTTCTCTTCTCAGTGGCTCAGCCCTTGATTGGGCATCACCGTTATGGGAGAGGTCCGACACCCTGCTATCTTCCTACACTGCCTTCGTGTCAACATTCAGGCGCATCTTCGACGAGCCAGGCCAGGTAACCTCAGCTTCATCCGAGATTCTCCGTTTACGCCAGGGGTCACGTACTGTAGGACAATATCTGATACAGTTCCAGATCCTGGCATCCGAACTGGCATGGAACGACGAGGCCCTGTATGCTGCATTCTGGCATGGCTTATCTGAGCGTATTAAAGATGAGTTAGCTACCAGAGACTTACCTTCTAAGTTAGATGAGCTAATCTCACTCTGCACGAAAGTTGATTTACGTTTCAGAGAGAGAGCAACTGAGCGTGGAAGATCATCTGCTCCAAAATCTTCTGCTTCTCCTCCTCGTCAACTGTCACCATCTAAAGATGAGCCCATGCAACTTGGCCGTTCCCGTTTAACTCCTGCTGAGCGCCGAAGACGTCTCTCCGAGTTTCTCTGTCTCTATTGTGCAGCTCCGTCTCACACCATTAATGCCTGTCCCAAACGTCCGGGAAACTCCAAATCCTAGCTCGCCAAGGAGAGGGCCGGCTAGGAGTAATGATCTCCTCTCCATCTCCTCAAGATTGTAATCTCCCAGTCTCGCTTCAAGTTGCTCAACATTATCGGAACGTCATTGCCCTCCTTGATTCCGGAGCAGCTGGGAACTTTATTACCGAAGCCTATGTTAAACGGTGGTCCCTACCCACCGAGAGACTTCCTTCGTCCATTTCTTTAACTGCCGTGGATGGTAGCAAAATTTTTGATGCAGTTATTTCTTTAAGGACTCTACCAGTTCGTCTGAGAGTGGGAGTTCTTCATTCCGAACTTATTTCTTTTTTAGTGATTCCAAGAGCCACACATCCTGTGGTCCTGGGCCTTCCATGGCTCCGTCTTCACAACCCTACAATTGATTGGACGACTACGCAAATCCTGGCATGGGGTTCCTCCTGTGCTGAGACATGTTTGTTTAAAGTATTGCCTGTCTGTTCTTCCTCCCCCAGGTCGTCTGATGTTCCACCTCCTCCATATCAAGATTTCACGGATGTGTTCAGTAAAGCTTCTGCTGATATCCTTCCTCCTTATAGAGAATGGGACTGTCCGATTGATCTCGTTCCAGGGAAGGTTCCACCTCGAGGCCGAACTTATCCGTTGTCTCTGCCTGAGACGCATTCTATGGAGGAATATATTAAAGAGAACATAGCAAAGGGGTTCATTCGACCTTCTTCTTCTCCAGCCGGCGCAGGCTTCTTTTTTGTAAAAAAGAAAGATGGTGGTCTGCGGCCGTGCATCGACTACAGAGGTTTGAACGACATTACCATCAAGAACCGTTATCCTTTACCCCTGATTACTGAGCTCTTTGACAGAGTTAGTGGAGCTACCATCTTTACAAAGCTGGACTTGTGAGGTGCATACAATCTCATCCGGATCCGTGAGGGTGACGAGTGGAAGACCGCCTTTAACACCCGTGACGGACATTATGAGTACCTCGTCATGCCCTTCGGATTGAGCAATGCTCCAGCTGTCTTCCAGCATTTTGTCAATGAGATCTTCAGAGACATTCTATACCGTCATGTCGTGGTCTATCTAGACGATATCCTCATTTTTGCCAACGATTTAGAGGAACATCGTTTTTGGGTTAAAGAGGTTCTGTCCCGTCTCCGTGTCAATCATCTCTATTGCAAATTAGAAAAATGCGTCTTTGAAGTCAAGTCCATTCCGTTTCTAGGGTACATTGTGTCCGGTTCCGGACTAGAGATGGATCCTGAGAAACTACAAGCAATCCAAAATTGGCCGGTACCCTTAACCCTCAAAGGGGTCCAGAGGTTCTTAGGGTTCGCCAACTATTACCGAAAGTTTATACGAGACTTTTCCACCATTGTGGCGCCTATTACTGCTTTCACTAAGAAGGGTGCTAACCCGTCCAAGTGGTCTGAAGAAGCCATGCAAGCATTTCATCTTTTAAAACAAAGGTTCATCTCTGCGCCTGTTCTGAAACAGCCCGACATCGACTCTCCTTTCATCTTAGAGGTGGATGCCTCCTCTGTTGGAGTAGGAGCGGTGTTATCTCAGAGGGCTAAAGATGGCCATTTACACCCTTGCAGTTTCTTCTCACGGAAGTTCTCCCCAGCTGAGCGCAACTATGCCATTGGCGACCAGGAGTTGCTAGCCATCAAGCTCGCTCTAGAAGAGTGGAGGTATCTGTTGGAGGGAGCTTCTCATTTAATCACCATACTTACAGACCACAAGAACCTTTTATACCTGAAGGGCGCACAATGTCTCAACCCTCGTCAGGCCAGATGGGCACTTTTCTTTTCCAGGTTCGACTTTAAACTCCAGTTCTGTCCGGGCTCTCAGAATCGCAAGGCCGATGCCCTTTCCCGCTCATGGGAGCAAGAAAATGAGTCAGAGTCTTCAGACAAGCATCCTATTATAAATCCGTTGGCATTCTCCACGGTAGGGATGGACTCTACGCCCCCATCAGGGAAAAGTTTTGTGAAGCCGATGCTAAGGAAGAAGCTCATGCATTGGGCCCATGCTTCCCGTTTTGCCGGACATACAGGTATCCAAAAAACCCTGGAGTTTATCTCTAGGTCCTATTGGTGGCCAACTCTGAAAAAGGACGTCTTGGAGTTTATTGCATCTTGCCCAAAGTGTGCCCAACATAAAGTATCCCGCCAGTCGCCTGCGGGGCAACTGGTTCCACTATCCGTTCCCCGTCGACCATGGACCCACTTGTCGATGGATTTCATTACAGACTTACCCATGTGCAACAAGTTCAATACCATCTGGGTGGTAGTTGACCGGTTCACCAAGATGGCACACTTCATTCCTCTCACCGGTCTTCCGTCAGCTTCCAAGTTGGCTCAAGTATTCATACAAGAGATCTTCCGACTCCACGGTCTTCCTGAAGAAATTATCTCAGATCGAGGAGTTCAATTCACAGCCAAATTCTGGCGAAGTTTATGTCAAGTCCTCCAAGTCAAGCTAAAGTTTTCCACGGCTTACCATCCTCAGACCAATGGTCAAACCGAGAGGGTGAATCAGGACTTGGAGGCCTTCCTCCGCATCTATGTGTCCTCCTCTCAAGATGACTGGGTTCAATTACTTCCCTGGGCCGAGTTCTGTCATAACAACCAGTATCATTCTTCATCTGCTTCAACACCATTCTTCACTAACTTTGGATTCCACCCTAAAGTCCCTGAGTTCCAACCGCTTCCAGCAACTTCTGTCCCCGCAGTGGATATCACCTTGCATCAGTTTGCCAATATCTGGAAGAGCGTACAATCAGCTCTGCTCAAGGCATCGTTCAGGTACAAGAAGTTTGCGGATAAGAAGCGTCGAGCAGTTCCTGCTCTCAAGGTGGGTGATCGGGTATGGTTATCCACGAAGAATTTGAGGTTAAGAGTTCCCAGTATGAAGTTTGCACCTCGCTATATCGGTCCTTTCAAGATTGAACAAGTCATCAATCCTGTTGCTTACAGACTCCAGTTGCCTCCCTTCTTAAAAATACCCAGGACATTCCATGTTTCCCTGTTGAAACCGCTGATCTTGAATCGGTTTCATTCCTCACTTCCTCCAACTCCGAAAGTCCAAACTCAACGAGGCGTTGAGTATGAAGTGGCCAAGATCCTGGACTCACGTCACCGTTACGGTCAACTACAATATCTTATTGACTGGAAGGGTTATGGTCCTGAGGAACGTTCATGGACCAATGCTTCTGATGTCCATGCTCCTGCCTTGGTCCGGAGATTCCATTCCAAGTTTCCTCAAAAGCCAAAGAAGTGTCCTGGGGCCACTCCTAAAGGGGGGGGTGCTGTCACGATCCGGGTATCTGGACGTCATTTCTTACCCATCAGATGCCTCCTAAGGCTGGCTCAGCGCTCCAGGACCGGATCCCATCTGTTATCCTGATGTGTACATTCCTGTATCCTCTCCTGTCACTCTGGGACGCTGTCACAGTAAACGCCATATTACACCTGGCATGGCGTCTCCCGCGGCCTCCGCCGCCGTCCCTGAACTTCTGCATGCAGAGTGTCTGAGTGGCGATTACGTCAGCCGCGGCCTCCGCTGTGTCCGCGTGGTTGGATGTGCATCTGTCAGCCTGGCGCCTCCTGTCTCCGGTGGCCGGCGCTGCCATTACTGTTTTCATTACCACATGGATTACAAACCAAACTTCCCTCCAAGTGTCTGCATGGGCGCAGCCATCTTGGATTCTGTCAGCTGATCATTTCCACCAATCTGTTCTCAGTATTGATAATCTGCATAATTGCCTAGCCAATCCCTTCCTTGCTGCAGGTATAAATACACTGTGCCTGAGCAAGGAAGGCGTCAGTGCTTTGGTTGTCAAACCTAGTTCCTGTTTGTCTCTCTCCTGTGATTGTCTTCCAGGTTCCAGCTCCTGTCTCAAGACTTCCACCATAGAGACCCGCACCAGCATTCCACCTGCGGTGTAGCCTGACTCTCCAATCCATTGTGGATTCATCTGTTTCCAGCTACAACATTACCTGCTTCCAGCTCAGCTTCCAGCAGAGTACAGCTTCCCTTAAAGGGCCGGTGTCCTTTCTACACTTTACCACTCTCCACCGGTATTATTATTTCTCCGCTCTCAAGTTCTACATTTCAGTTCATATTTCATCGCTCCCAAGTTCATTTATTATTTAACTGGTTCCAGCCAGTATCCACTCCGTGCTAACAACAGTCTGGTTCCAGCCAGTATCCACAGCAGCTGTTTTATCTTCAGCAACCCAGCTTTTCCTGGAACACCAGCTGGCACAATCCTGGGTTATCTCCATTGCTACAGTCGGGCCTGGTAAGGACTTTCCATCTAGAAGATCATAAGAACTATCTCACACTTCCAGTGCCCTGTGGCTCCTGCCATCCTGTAGTACCCAGGAACTGTATTTATTCTTTGCTGACTTTTACGTTTTCTTTTACTGCTGCTGTGTTGCGGAGTTGTCATAATAAACATCATTGACTTTTATCCAAGTTGTCGTGGTCACGCCTTCGGGCAGTTATTATTCATGTTACTTACATGTCCAGGGGTCTGATACAACCTCCCAGGTTCCGGTACATCTCAGCCCCTACAACTGAGGCTGCCTCCCGTCAGCTCAGGCCCTCAGTTGTGACAGTAACGTCCAGGAAATTAATGAACTCCTTACTGGAGTGCCCAGTAAACCGCACCATTGATTCAAATAAATTCAACTCAACAAGTATTAAACAAAATTCCCCCTCAGTGCCATTCCACAACATAAACATTTAATCAATATACCTCTTATAATAGGTGATCTTTGCACCATATCTCGGAATAATATTCTCCGACTCATAATCATGCATGAAAATTCCTGCAGACGCCGGGGCCACATTAGAGCCCATAGCGGTCCCCAAACACTGAATGTAATAATCACTTTGGTACATAAAGTGATTATTCACCAGGATCAATTCAAGCAGCTCAAGGATACATTCACTTGGGGGATATTGTCTACCTGACTGTCCCCATAACTTCTTGACTGCATTAATACCACTTGTGTGAGGTATAATTGTGTACAATGAGGAGACATCTAATATCGTAAAAAGATAATCTCCAGAAATCCTTCCCAAATCCATGATTTCAGTAAAGAAATCACTCGTATCCTTTAGATAGCTAGGAATCAGTGGAATCAAATCCTGCAAAAAACTATCTACAAAAAGAGCCAAAGGTTGCAATAGAGAACCCCTGGCAGAAATAATAGGTCTACTAGGGGGATCCACCAGGGTCTTATGGACCTTAGGCAAGGTATAGATCAATGGGCAGACTGGATTATCAACCTTTAAAAACAGTGCTACTTGTTCAGTTAACCAACCGCTTCCAACAGCTAAATCAATCACATAATCTACTTTTTTCTTAATCTTCAACATAGGGTTCACTGAGCATTTATTGTAAGTAGTTAAATCCGCCAATTGGCGTCGAATTTCCTTATCATAATCACTTACATTTTGTAAGACAATCGCCCCGCCTTTATCCGCAGGGCGAATTACTATCTTATCGTTTTCACGTAAAGATTTTAAAGCCTGTCTCTGGTCTGATGTCAGATTACCATAAGAGTTTTACACCCCGATGTATTTCCTGTAGAACAGTGTACCCCGCTGCAAAAAATAAGAATTTACTCACCGGTAATTCTATTTCTCGTAGTCCGTAGTGGATGCTGGGAACTCCGTAAGGACCATGGGGAATAGACGGGCTCCGCAGGAGACTGGGCACTCTAAAAGAAAGATTAGGTACTATCTGGTGTGCACTGGCTCCTCCCTCTATGCCCCTCCTCCAGACCTCAGTTAGGGAAACTGTGCCCGGAAGAGCTGACACAACAAGGAAAGGATTTGGAATCCAGGGTAAGACTCATACCAGCCACACCAATCACACTGTACAACTTGTGATAACCATACCCAGTTAACAGTATGAACAACAACTGAGCCTCCGTTTACGGATGGCTCATAACAATAACCCTTTAGTGAAGCAATAACTATATACATGTATTGCAGAGAGTCCGCACTTGGGACAGGCGCCCAGCATCCACTACGGACTACGAGAAATAGAATTACCGGTGAGTAAATTCTTATTTTCTCTGACGTCCTAGTGGATGCTGGGAACTCCGTAAGGACCATGGGGATTATACCAAAGCTCCCAAACGGGCGGGAGAGTGCGGATGACTCTGCAGCACCGAATGAGCAAACTCAAGGTCCTCCTCAGCCAGGGTATCAAACTTGTAGAATTTTGCAAATGTGTTTGAACCCGACAAAGTAGCAGCTCGGCAAAGCTGTAATGCCGAGACCCCTCGGGCAGCCGCCCAAGAAGAGCCCACCTTCCTTGTGGAATGGGCCTTCACAGATTTTGGATGCGGCAATCCAGCCGCAGAATGAGCCTGCTGAATCGTGCTACAGATCCAGCGAGCATTAGTTTGTTTTGAAGCAGGAGCACCCAGCTTGTTGGGTGCATGCAGGATAAATAGCGAGTCAGTTTTCCTGACTCCAGCCGTCCTGGAAACATAAATTTTCAAGGCCCGGACTACGTCCAACAACTTGGAATCCTCCAAGTCCCGAGTAGCCGCAGGCACCACAATAGGTTGGTTCAAATGAAACTCTGATACCACCTTTGGGAGAAATTGGGGACGAGTCCTCAATTCTGCCCTGTCCATATGGAAGATCAGATATGGGCTTTTACATGACAAAGCCGCCAATTCTGACACACGCCTAGCCGAAGCTAAGGCCAACAACATGACCACCTTCCACGTGAGATACTTTAGCTCCACGGTCTTAAGTGGCTCAAACCAGTGTGATTTTAGGAAATCCAACACAACGTTAAGATCCCAAGGTGCCACTGGAGGCACAAAAGGGGGCTGAATATGCAGCACTCCCTTAACAAACGTCTGAACTTCAGGCAGTGAAGCCAGTTCTTTTTGAAAGAAAATAGAAAGGGCCGAAATCTGGACCTTTATGGATCCTAATTTTAGGCCCATAGACACTCCTGACTGTAGGAAGTGCAGGAATCGACCCAGCTGGAATTCCTCTGTAGGGGCCTTCATGGCCTCACACCAAGCAACATATTTTCGCCATATTCGGTGATAATGTTTTGCGGTCACGTCTTTCCTAGCCTTTATCAGCGTAGGAATAACTTCATCTGGAATGCCCTTTTCCGCTAGGATCCGGCGTTCAACCGCCACGCCGTCAAACGCAGCCGCGGTAAGTCTTGGAACAGAAAGGGCCCCTGCTGTAACAGGTCCTGTCTGAGAGGCAGAGGCCATGGGTCCTCTGAGATCATTTCTTGTAGTTCTGGGTACCAAGTTCTTCTTGGCCAATCCGGAACGATGAGTATAGTTCTTACTCCTCTCTTTCTTACTATCCTCAGTACCTTGGGTATGAGAGGAAGAGGAGGGAACACAGAAACCGACTGGTACACCCACGGTGTCACTAGTGCGTCCACAGCTATCGCCTGAGGGTCCCTTGACCTGGCGCAATATTTTTTTAGCTTTTTGTTGAGGCGGGACGCCATCATGTCCACCTGTGGCAGTTCCCAGCAATTTACAATCTGTGTGAAGACTTCTTGATGAAGTCCCCACTCTCCCGGGTGGAGGTCGTGCCTGCTTCCCAGTTGTCCACTCCCGGGATGAACACTGCTGACAGTGTAGCACGTGATTCTCCGCCCATCAAAGAATCCTTGTGGCTTCTGCCATTGCCATCCTGCTTCTCGTGCCGCCCTGGCGGTTTACATGGGCGACCGCCGTGATGTTGTCTGACTGAATCAGTACAGGTTGGTTTTGAAGCAGGGGCTCTGCTTGACTCAGAGCGTTGTAAATGGCCCTTAGTTCCAGTATATTTATGTGTAGTGAAGTCTCCAGACTTGACCACAGTCCTTGGAAGTTTCTTCCCTAAATGATTGCCCCCCCATCCTCGGAGGCTTGCATCCGTGGTCACCAGGACCCAGTCCTGTATGCCGAACCTGCGTCCCTCGAGAAGATGAGCACTCTGCAGCCACCACAGCAGAGACACCCTGGCCCTTGAGGACAGGGTGATCAACCGATGCATATGAAGATGCGATCCGGACCATTTGTCTAACAGATCCCACTGAAAGATCCTTGCATGGAACCTGCCAAAGGGAATTGCTTCGTAAGCAGCCACCATCTTTCCCAGGACTCGCGTGCAGTGATGCACCGATACCTGTTTTGGTTTCAGGAGGACCCTGACCAGAGATGACAATTCCTGGGCCTTCTCCACCGGGAGAAACACCTTCTTCTGTTCTGTGTCCAGAATCATGCCCAGGAAAAGCAGACGCGTCGCAGGAATCAGCTGCGACTTTGGGATATTCAGAATCCAGCCGTGCTGTTGCAACACTTCCTGAGAGAGTGCTACGCTGACCAACAACTGCTCTCTGGACCTCGCCTTTATGAGGAGATCGTCCAAGTACGGGATAATTATAACTCCCTTCTTCCGAAGGAGTATCATCATTTCGGCCATTACCTTGGTAAATATTCTCGGTGCCGTGGAGAGACCAAATGGCAACGTCTGGAATTGGTAATGACAGTCTTGTACCACAAACCTGAGGTATTCCTGGTGGGGTGGGTAAATGGGGACATGCAAGTAAGCATCCTTGATGTCCAGCGACACCATAAAATCCCCCTCTTCCAGGCTTGCAATAACCGCCCTGAGCGATTCTATTTTGAACTTGAACTTCTTTATATAAGTGTTCAAGGATTTTAAATTCAGGATGGGTCTCACCGAACCGTCCGGTTTCGGTACCACAAACATTGTGGAATAGTAACCCCTGCCCTGTTGAAGGAGGGGGACCTTGATTATCACCTGCTGGAGGTACAGCTTGTGAATTGCCGCCAGTACTACCTCCCTTTCCCTGGGAGCAGCTGGCAAGGCTGATTTGAGGTAACGGCGAGGGGGAGTCGCCTCGAACTCCAGCTTGTATCCCTGAGATACAATTTGTACAGCCCATAGATCCACTTGTGAGCGAACCCACTGGTTGCTGAAGTTTCGGAGACGCGCCCCCACCGCACCTGGCTCCGCCTGTGGAGCCCCAACGTCATGCGGTGGACTTAGTGGAAGCAGGGGAGGATTTTTGTTCCTGGGAACTGGCTGCCTGGTGCAGTTTCTTTCCTCTACCCTTTCTTCTGGCCAGAAAGGATGCTCCTCTGACCCGCTTGCCTTTCTGAGGCCGAAAGGACTGCATTTGATAATACGGTGCTTTCTTAGGCTGTGAGGGAACCTGAGGTAAAAAAGTTGACTTCCCAACAGTTGCTGTGGATTCGAGGTCCGAGAGACCGTCCCCAAACAATTCCTCACCCTTATAAGGCAAAACCTCCATGTGTTTTTTAGAATCAGCATCACCTGTCCACTGCCGAGTCCATAATACTCTCCTGGCAGAAATGGACATTGCATTAATTCTAGATGCCAGCAGGCAAATGTCCCTCTGTGCATCCCGCATATATAAGACGACGTCTTTTATATGTTCTATGGTTAGCAAAATAGTATCCCTGTCGAGGGAATCAATGTTGTCTGACAGGGTATCAGTCCATGCTGCTGCAGCAATAGCAGGTCTCAGTAGAGTGCCAGAGTGTGTATACACAGACTTCAGGATAGCTTCCTGCTTTCTATCCGCAGAATCCTTTAGGGCGGCCGTATCCTGAGACGGCAGTGCCACCCTTTTAGATAAGCGTGTTAGCGCCTTGTCCACCCTAGGGGATGTTTCCCAACGTAACCTATCCGTTGGCGGGAAAGGGTACGCCATCAGTAACCTCTTAGAAATTACTAGTTTCTTATCAGGGGAACTCCACGCTTCTTCACACAACTCATTTAATTCATCAGATGGGGGAAAAGTCACTGGCTGCTTTTTCTCCCCAAACATAATACCCCTCTTGGTGGTAACCGGGTTAATATCAGAAATGTGCAATACATCTTTCATTGCAGTAATTCATGCATCGGATGGCTTTTGTAGACTGTACATTTGTCTCATCGTCATCTACACTGGAGTCAGACTCCATGTCAACATCTGTGTCTACCATCAGAGCTAGCGGGCGTTTATAAGCCCCTGACGGCTTCTGAGTCGCCTGGGCAGGCGCGGGCTGAGACCCCGGCTGTCCCAAGGCTGCTGCGTCATCGAACCTTTTATGTAAGGAGTTGACACTGTCGGTTAAGACCTTCCACATATCCATCCAATCAGGTGACGGCCCCGTCGGGGGCGACACCACACTTATCTGCCTCTGCCCCGCCTCCACGTAACCCTCCTCATCAAACATGTCGACACAGCCGTACCGACACACCGCACACACACAGGGAATGCTCAGACTGAGGACAGGACCCCACAAAGTCCTTTGGGGAGACAGAGAGAGAGTATGCCAGCACACACCACAGCGCTATATAACACAGGGATTTACACTGCTAATAAGTGATTTTCCCAATAGCTGCTTGTCTGTATCGATTTGCGCCTAAATTTATGTGCCCCCCCTCTCTTTTTAACCCATCTTGTACCTGGATATTGCAGGGGAGAGCCTGGGGAGCGTGCTTCCAGCGAAGCTGTGAAGGGAAAATGGCGCTGGTGTGCGGAGGAAGAAGGCCCCGCCCCCTCAGCGGCGGGCTTCTGTCCCGCGTTTTCTGTAAAGTAATGGCGGGGGTTTTTACACATATATAGTTATCTGACTGTATTATGTGTATTCTTTTGCCAAAAGGTATTAAAATTGCTGCCCAGGGCGCCCCTTCCCCCCCCCCCAGCGCCCTGCACCCTACAGTGACCGGAGTGTGTGGTGTGCTGTGGGAGCAATGGCGCACAGCTGCAGTGCTGTGCGCTACCTTAATGAAGACAGGAGTCTTCTGCCGCCGATTTCATCGTTTCTTCTGTCTTCTGGCTCTCCAAGGGGGACGGCGGCGCGGCTCCGGGAACGGACGATTGAGGTCAGGCCCTGTGTTCGAACCCTCTGGAGCTAATGGTGTCCAGTAGCCTTAGAAGCACAAGCTAGCTGCACGCAGGTAGGTTTGCTTCTCTCCCCTCAGTACCACGTAGCAGTGAGTCTGTTGCCAGCAGATCTCACTGAAAATAAAAAACCTAACAAATACTTTCTTTACTAGCAAGCTCAGGAGAGCCCACTAGGAGCACCCAGCTCTGGCCGGGCACAGATTCTAACTGAGGTCTGGAGGAGGGGCATAGAGGGAGGAGCCAGTGCACACCAGATAGTACCTAATCTTTCTTTTAGAGTGCCCAGTCTCCTGCGGAGCCCGTCTATTCCCCATGGTCCTTACGGAGTTCCCAGCATCCACTAGGACGTCAGAGAAATTGAGATTTTTTTTAGTCTTTCTGGGTATGTTTTGTGATGTAGGCCATGCACCATTTTAAGTTGCCCTTCTTTGTACAGTCTCTATTGTATTAATATCCTTCTGAAGATATGGCCTCCAGAACTGAACACAGTATTCTAGATGAGGCCGTACCCATGACCTGACCTATACAGTGGCATTATTACTTCTTTCTTTCTGCTGCTGATTCTTCTCCCTATGCAACCAAGCATCTGACTAGCCTTCCAGGCTAGCTATGTATTCTGTCCAGGCTGAGCCCATTCAACATCAATAGTTGCAGCTTAGACCCCAAAACCCTAGTCCTAACCCATACCCTGATACTCACCTTAGGGATGTCGGCTGTTGGGATTCCAGTGCCAGTCTCCTGAGTGGTGTCAGGATTCCGAGGTCGGTCACAACAGCCAGCATTCCAACTGCCAGGATATTGAACGCATACCCCCGGCAGCACCCTGCTCTCTGCATGGAGAGAACTTTATGCTGTGCCTATTTATTAGCGATACTCTCCACGTAGGTGACAGAGTGATAAATGTAACTAGATGAACTGGTGACAGATCCAATGGCCACCATGCCCGCCTGTCTGCTCTTTGCCTCAGAAAATGCCCTTATCCCTACTAGGACAGCACCTGCCCGGCTTACAGAGAGCCACAATTAGCAAGTTACAAAAGTAAACAAATTTAAAATCCAGCTCCCTGTTTGCAGCTGAATTACATCACTTTGCACAGACAGAGGAGGCTGTGAAGATATGCGGAGGGCTCGTGTAACAAAACATTTCTCAATGATGACAAACTCTCCTTGAAACTCCACCCTCCAAGACACCAATGGATCAGCTGATCAATAACAGGGGCAGTATAGTACACAAATGTGGAAAAATAACTCAGCCTCAGCAAACCCAACCTGCTTCTGTGGCAGAACTAGACGTAAAAGAGACAATTCAGCATGCAATTCCATCACCTGAGCTGCCACAATTCTTCCAGAGTCGGTAATGGCCTGAAGGAGTCTGTCCAAGTGAGCACAGAAAGTACAGTCACAGCAGGAAAATATCAACAACCAAATAAAAGTCCAGAGGGCAGCACTGTAGAGGAGACCAGAAAAAAAGGGAGCAGAGACAACAGCTGAGACAGGATCTTGTGTGGAAAGCAAAGCATTAGCAGGTGAAACGCAGCAGTAAAATTCCAGAGTAGCAATGAACATGAAGCAAAAGCTTAGAGGGTAGCACTGAACAGGAAAGTTGGTCTTCAGAAACAGAAAGGAGGGTAAGCAAGGCACCTTTTATCTCCCAATAGGTCCTGGAGGTTCCAACAGGGCCAGAAGCATGTAGATAAGGTAGAAGAAAGAGCAGTCCAAGTATCAGCAGCAGGAACTGTACAGGAGCAGAGACCAGCTCTCAGGATGGTCAGGGTGATTGGGATGTCCGTTCAGCAAGGCAACAACGCCCGAGACCAGGAGAAAAGCAGCCAGATACCCCAGGAGTCTCTACAGCAGGAAAGAGCCACTGATCACTGGGAGGAATCACAGTGCCAAATAGAGAAGCAGGAAATGAGCAGCAAGATGGTGACCTGGCACCCCAGGCAGCACAACTAGGTGGAGAGCCCAGCAAAAACAGCCCCAAACAGAAGAGAATACGATTTTAGTAGGAGCCAACAGAAATCCCCCAGTGGGGATATAGATATACAGGCTAGAGCTCCTCCATGCCTGTTCAGGCGGCCACGCCCCCTTACTTTTTCATTCTATTGAAATTTGTGATTGACTTCATTGTGTCCCAGGACCCCACCCATCTGTTAATTACACTATTACCATCATTATCTATAACCTGTGGGCTTATACAACAGAGACAGGGAAGTACCCTGTTTTTTTGCAAAAGCGCATGCGACTAAGCCTGTATATGCAACTTTGAGCATCTACAGGCGATTAGTCTCCAACTGAGACTAAATGGGTGCAACTTGATGGCAATAGGGCACTCGCGCATAGGATAAGTGTTGCAGAGGTCCCAGAGGCGAGTGTGGTCAGAGATATAACCGATTTGTGATTGATGTTTTGCAGCAAGGCTGGTCCAAACGTGCGCTGTTAGATGAAGGCTACAA
The DNA here is from genome assembly GCF_028390025.1 of Pseudophryne corroboree. Classification (NCBI taxonomy): domain Eukaryota; kingdom Metazoa; phylum Chordata; class Amphibia; order Anura; family Myobatrachidae; genus Pseudophryne; species Pseudophryne corroboree. Next base: position 672,557,508 of record NC_086446.1, read on the forward strand.
ATGTGGTTTTATAAGAGAGATGTGGCGACATGAATGAGGCAGACTCCGAATACAGGTCAGTCAACTGCATTTATTTCTGACCATGAAATGTGGCCGCCATGTGCAGCTCCGTATTTGGCCCCAGAGCTGGGAACTCAAATAGCTTTTTTTATCTGCAGTAGGAGTGGAAGTCAACCAGAGATAATGGAGGAGGAACCCCGGCAAACAAGGGACTTGGCAAGTAGCTTACAGACCCCAATTAACTGGCAAGGTGACTGCTATTGGACATTTAGGGGGGGAATTCAATTGGGAACGAGGTTTAGCGAGGTCAAAATCCTTGCGCCCACTTTTGGATTACCACGGGTATACGCGCTCCTGATACCCGCGGTTTTAAATGTACAAAAAATGGTTGCTGGCTTTTCAGCACTGAAAACCTGAGGCGCATGATTTTTTATTTAAAGATAAAAACAAAAAGATATGTATACATATAATCACATACACACACATTATATATATATATATATATATATATATATATATATATATATATATACACATACATACATACATACATACACACACATATATATATATATACACATACATACACACATATATATACATACATACATACATACATACATACACACACACTCACCGGTGCTCTCCACGGCTCCCAGTGGTCTCCCCTCCATCTTCTGACTGGGGAGGGGCCTGCTGCAAGGCTCCAAGGATGCTGGGAAATGTAATTCTCCCAGCGGCCGGCTCCGGGGGTTTACTCACAGACACTCATGCACACACACTCACAAAACGCTGCTGCAGTACATTTACTGGCAACCATGCTCATGGCTATCTGCTAACCAATTCTACAGCATTTGTGACAAATCATGTATAACAAAGCGGAAGCTCAGGATAACCAGGTCCCCAGTTACCCAGTACGTCTTCTGAGGGTACATAAAAATAGGCTGCAGTGAGGCCACTGGTATAAAGGTTAGCCTTTAGCTGGTTCATCAACAGGCAGCCTTGTACTAGCTGTAGATGTAAAACACATCTTTTTTGTTGCTGCAAGACGCATTTTGTATTACTTAAAGCAAGTTTCTATGCTCCTTTATTTCAGCAGTTCGACTGAGATGTAAATATGTCTCCATCGGTGGCCGGAAGTGGAACTAGAATGGGGGGAGGGGGGCAGTGGGTGTGCAAAGAACAAAAAGGATTTGTTGGGGGGGGGATAGGTAATGATGGAATACATCTAAACCAAAATGGTCACCGAAAGATTACACATAATCTCCTGGGGGGGGGTCTGAGTTATGAGTGTTCTGACCATGGTGTAACAGGCATGGTTATTGAAGGGGTCACCATTGATGCTTTGCGTCAATGGTATAAAACAATCAATGAGAAACCATACTGCTGTGGTCAAGAGGACAATTAGAGAAGAGGGGCCATTGATGGAAAACCACTTGCTCTTAAGAAAATTGCTGTTTTAAAACCAGACAGGAAAATCACCCCCAAAAAAGTGAGGCATGATAAATAATGCCCAGGGTTCAGCTTATCAAGGGGCTGTCAACACGCCATGAAACATATGGAATGCTCCAGGACCCCTGTGCTAGTCAGCTCCAGGCAGCCCAAGAGAGCTTAAGGAAGATTACTTGGCACAACAAAAAAGTATAATTCCATTGAAAGCAGGACACCGTGAGCCAGCACCAAGCTGACTCTAGGGAGAAACCTGTGATACTTTTAGCTAGCATACTAGCGCAAATTCGGGGAGGGGAGGGTAGGGGGGACTCCAGTTGGTGGGATAACTTGGTGGCCAAAGGTCATAGTAAGTATTTTGGGGCACAGGTTAGGGAATCTAGTGGTGTATAGGGAACTCACCTGGCAACATTTAAGAACAGTACAATAAGCTTTATGTTACCTATAGAAATGGTAATCTGCACTTGTCACATTCTACATTACAGGCAGAGAGAGAACAGACACAAATAGCAGCACTTACTCTAGTAGGAAGCACAACATGTGGGTTCACTCGGCATCGACGACTGTCAGTGGGTTGGAACTTGACCCCAAATCACACCTTTTAAACACAGGTTGTGAATGATCCCACACACCCATTAAAGATGGACTCACTTCATAGCTACAACTTCACAAGGAAGCTAGAATTAAGAAGCAATGCATTTAGACAAGGGGGTAAATTTACTAAGGTCCCGATTTTGACCGAGATGCCGTTTTTTCATCAAAGTGTCATCTCGGTAATTTACTAAGCAATAATCACGGCAGTGATGAGGGCATTCGTAATTTTTTGGAAGTCCAACAAAAAAAATACAAATGAATACACCATCGGTCAAAACGCGGCTGTTTAAGTATGAATCTCGGTAATTTACTAAGAAGTGCAAAGTATAAAACAAACAAACACTGCCGTGAAAAATTACAACTCGTAAAAAAGTGCTAAAAAAAAACAGACCTGCTTTTTTTTTCCGTGATTGGATAGGCATGCACGGATCCATGAGATCCGTGCATGTATATCAGTGGGAAGTGGTGGGAAAGTGATTATTTTCTCAATAAAAATTGCGTGGGGTCCCCCCTCCTAAGCATAACCAGCCTCGGGCTCTTTGAGCCGATCCTGGTTGCAGAAATATGGGGGAAAAAATGACAGGGGTTCCCCCATATTTAAGCAACCAGCATCGGGCTCTGCGCCTGGTCCAGGTTCCAAAAATACGGGGGACAAAGAGAGTAGGGGTCCCCCGTATTTTTAAAACCAGCACCGGGCTCCACTAGCTGGACAGATAATGCCACAGCCGGGGGTCACTTTTATATAGTGCCCTGCGGCCGTGGCATCAAATATCCAACTAGTCACCCCTGGCCGGGGTACCCTGGGGGAGTGGGGACCCCTTCAATCAAGGGGTCCCCCCCCCCCAGCCACCCAAGGGCCAGGGGTGAAGCCCGAGGCTGTCCCCCCCCCCATCCAATGGGCTGCGGATGGGGGGGCTGATAGCCTTTTGTGATAATGAAAAGATATTGTTTTTAGTAGCAGTACTACAAGGCCCAGCAAGCCTCCCCCGCATGCTGGTACTTGGAGAACCACAAGTACCAGCATGCGGCGGAAAAACGGGCCCGCTGGTACCTGTAGTACTATTACTAAAAAAATACCCAAAAAAACACAAGACACACACACCGTGAAAGTAAAGATTTATTACATACATGCACACAAACATACATACATACTTACCTTATGTTCACACGAGGGTCTGTCCTCTTCTCCAGTAGAATCCAAGGGGTACCTGTTGAATAAATTCTACTCACCAGATCCCGGGTCCCAGGGTCCTCGGGGCAACCATTTGTAATCCAGGTACTTGCATAAAATAAGAAAACGGAAAGCCGAGCCACGAACTGAAAGGGGCCCCATGTTTTCACATGGGACTCCTTTCCCCGAATGCCAGAAACCCACTCTGACTTCTGTCTAAGTGGGTTTCTTCAGCCAATCAGGGAGCGCTACATTGTAGCACCCTCCTGATCGGCTGTGTGCTCCTGTACTGTCTGACAGGCGGCACACGGCAGTGTTACAATGTAGCGCCTATGCGCTCCATTGTAACCAATGGTGGGAACTTTCTGCTCAGCGGTGACGTCACTTTAGGTCAACCGCAGGGCAGAAAGTTCCCACCATTGGTTACAATGGAGCGCATAGGCGCTACATTGTAACACTGCCGTGTGCCGCCTGTCAGACAGTACAGGAGCACACAGCCGTTCAGGAGGGTGCTACAACGTAGCGCTCCCTGATTGGCTGAAGAAACCCACTTAGACAGAAGTCAGAGTGGGTTTCTGGCATTCGGGGAAAGGAGTCCCATGTGAAAACATGGGGCCCCTTTCAGTTCGTGGCTCGGCTTTCCGTTTTCTTATTTTATGCAAGTACCTGGATTACAAATGGTTGCCCCGAGGACCCTGGGATCTGGTGAGTAGAATTTATTCAACAGGTACCCCTTGGATTCTACTGGAGAAGAGGACAGACCCTCGTGTGAACATAAGGTAAGTATGTATGTATGTTTGTGTGCATGTATGTAATAAATCTTTACTTTCACAGTGTGTGTGTCTTGTGTTTTTTTGGGTATTTTTTTTAGTAATAGTACTACAGGTACCAGCGGGCCCGTTTTTCCGCCGCATGCTGGTACTTGTGGTTCTCCAAGTACCAGCATGCGGGGGAGGCTTGCTGGGCCTTGTAGTACTGCTACTAAAAACAATATCTTTTCATTATCACAAAAGGCTATCAGCCCCCCCATCCGCAGCCCATTGGATGGGGGGGGGACAGCCTCGGGCTTCACCCCTGGCCCTTGGGTGGCTGGGGGGGGGGGGGACCCCTTGATTGAAGGGGTCCCCACTCCCCCAGGGTACCCCGGCCAGGGGTGACTAGTTGGATATTTGATGCCACGGCCGCAGGGCACTATATAAAAGTGACCCCCGGCTGTGGCATTATCTGTCCAGCTAGTGGAGCCCGGTGCTGGTTTTAAAAATACGGGGGACCCCTACTCTTTTTGTCCCCCGTATTTTTGGAACCAGGACCAGGCGCAGAGCCCGATGCTGGTTGCTTAAATATGGGGGAACCCCTGT